>NW_005370809.1:480784-482587 GCF_000412655.1 Myotis brandtii | reverse complement strand
GGGGGGGAGGGGGGGGAGGGACACGACACCTGGGCATAGAGAAGGCAGGCCTGAGGTCTCCGCTTGCACTTCACTCTGCAAGCCTCCAGGGGGCACTGCAGGCGTAGGATCAGGCACACCCTCCAATGCAGCAGTAGGGAGGTTCCAGGTGAGAGGATGAGGCGTTGCCATTGGTTTCTTTCTTCTTAAAAAAAAAAATCTCAACGAAATGTGGACAAGTCCTCAGCAGAGAGTGAACGGGGAGGAGGTGGTTGGAGCTGCATATCAGGTATTTACATTACGATTCATAACAGTAGCAACATTACAGTTATGAAGTAGCAACGAAAATAATTTTATGGTTGGGTCACAACATGAGGAACTGTATTTAAAGGGCCAGAAGGTTGAGAACCATGTTCTAGGGAGTGAGGACTGTGGCTGCAGACCAGGGCCAGGAGGTGAAGGGCCTGGGACTCGGGGGCGGAGAGCTCAGGAGGCGGGCAATGCAATGTCTTTGGAGAACCGGCCACTCACGCTCCGCAGCCCTGGTGGCCCCTGTGCAGTGTGTGCTTCTTGGTCCCAGGCTGCTCTCCAGTTGGCTTTTCAAAGTGGTTCTCCGGAAGTCGCCTGGCACAAAGCGTTTGTCCAGAGCACAGCAGGCAGGCGGGGCGTGTACCTGAGGCTCAGAGGCGGACTGGCCGAGGAAACCATCCTCTTTATGTGGTTTCCAGTTTGTTCCTTGTTTCCTGAGTGACACAGAGATGCCATAATGGAGAAGATCTGGAAAAGACTGACCTTCCCTCATTCTTCAGGTGCCTCACCCGACGGGGGAGAGGAGGGCATATGATCGGGGCATCACCAAGCCGTTTAGGGAAGGTGATGAGAATAGACGTTTTCCGTGATGTTAAAGGCACAGTCATTCACACTGAATTGTGACCGTGACCACCCTCTTTGAATTTGACCTGTTCTACATGTAGGATAGGTTCACCCTGGCAGAGGGCATGGTTAGAGTATGTCCATGGCCAGGAGATGGTGCAAAGCTGGAGGTCTGGGCAGAGGTCAGGACTTTGTGCTTGGCTTCATTCTCGCTAAAGAGCCGACCACAGACGATTGAGACCGCGAGTCAAGGTGGTCCCGGCAGCTGTAGGAAAGGCCACTGCCGAAGGAGCTGCGATTCTTCATCAGTTTCATTGTATCAGAAATTCCCTGAGAATTCTGTGGGGCTGGGAGTCTGGTGTCAGTGCTGTCAGATCCGGAGACAAGATTCGAAATTGCTCAGGATCAAAAGCCACGTTAAATCTGCTGTGATCCAAGGGAAACCTGAGCGGGCAGGGTGAGGGTCAGCACCCGTGGCTTTTATTCAGACAAAGGAGTTCTGTCTTGTCATCGCTTTCAGCTCCTTAGTATTCTGATGTGGAAAGGAAAGCATCTCTCAGCGGCTGAATTAAGGATGTTTCAACATGAGGCCTTTAATTCGGACGCCGGGGGTGGGGAGGCCTCTGCCATGTGATCTGGTTGGTCTTTGGTGATTCCTGGCAGCTGGAGAAGGAATAAGTGGTGATCCAGGACAAGCATGGCACCTTCCACAAGGTCAGGTTTCCAGTGATGGGGTGAGGAGGAGGAGGCACTGCACACAGGAAAGGACTGGGGGAAAGTCATCCTCAAACACCACCCAAGACTGGACAGAGCGAAGTCCGTTTATAACAGTGTCAGTCAAGTTAGCACTTCCCTGCTGCTGCTCCAGCCCCAGAGGATGAGAATCAGCAGGTGGCCAGGAAAAGGGTGAGGAGGAGGAATCAGCTGGGCGGGTGAGGGGGGGGGAGGGAG
>NW_005370809.1:451183-480181 GCF_000412655.1 Myotis brandtii | reverse complement strand
GGGGGGGAGGGGGGGGAGGGACACGACACCTGGGCATAGAGAAGGCAGGCCTGAGGTCTCCGCTTGCACTTCACTCTGCAAGCCTCCAGGGGGCACTGCAGGCGTAGGATCAGGCACACCCTCCAATGCAGCAGTAGGGAGGTTCCAGGTGAGAGGATGAGGCGTTGCCATTGGTTTCTTTCTTCTTAAAAAAAAAAATCTCAACGAAATGTGGACAAGTCCTCAGCAGAGAGTGAACGGGGAGGAGTGTGGTTGGAGGGTTGAAGAGAAAGAACACATGAGACATCCTCAGGAGCCAGTACAGTCTTTGTCACCTCAGGCTTCAGTGACATACTGACTCGTAACTGTTTCCTGCCTCAGCCCTCTCCTCTGCCTTTATCGTCACACCTCACCCTATTCTTCTCTGTTCTTGCTCAAAACCTTGAATGAATCCTTATGGAGAGAGCGAAGTTGAAACTCCATAGCCCAGCATGACCCACCATGACCTGGACCCCAACATTGTCCCTGGTCTTTGATCTGGTCAAGTGATAGCTCCTGGGGTAAAGCAGGGGAAGGCAGGGGTGGTTTTCGTTTTTGTTGTTGTTTTGTTTTCCTGTGAAAACCCAGAGAGTAAATATCGTAGGCGGCTCCTTAACTGCTGCTGTGAGAACGCAGAGACAGGACCACACGGACCAGCGTGGCTCTGTCCCAGCAGCACTGTCAGCTCTGACATGTGAATTGCATATTGTTTTCATGCATCACAAACGATTTTTTTTTGGTCTTTGATCTGGTCAAGTGATAGCTCCTGGGGTAAAGCAGGGGAAGGCAGGGGTGGTTTTCGTTTTTGTTGTTGTTTTGTTTTCCTGTGAAAACCCAGAGAGTAAATATCGTAGGCGGCTCCTTAACTGCTGCTGTGAGAACGCAGAGACAGGACCACACGGACGACGACGAGCACGGCTCTGTCCCAGCAGCACTGTCAGCTCTGACATTTGAATTGCATATCGTTTTCATGTGTCACAAACGATTTCTTTGATTGTTTTTCAACCATTAAAAAATGTAAAACCCTTAGCTGGCAGGACTTATAAAAACGAGTTTGGCCTGTGAGCCATAGTTTGCTGAGCCCTGAGATAAATCATGTCTGTTCCTCCTTTCTTTCTGACCACCAGCCTGCTGAAAGTCTGCCTTCCTACAAGTCTAAGGCTGTCCGAAACTTTAACCTAAATGCTTCTCCTCCCTTTCCATCAATATTCCTCCGCTCCCACCTGCCCCTAAGGTCGTGGGGCCATGCCTGGCATTGGACTTCCTGTAGCCCAAACAGCCTGTGCGCCTCAAGCTGTTCAGTGGGGCCTGTTATTTATCTTCTTTATGTCTTTCTTGTGCCTCCCAAGCAGACTGTATATTTCTGAAGGGCAGAGCTTGCATTTTATGTCCCTGTGTGACTCCCGGAGTCATGCCCTACACCTACTTGGTGTTCAATAAAAAGTCAAGGAAAAGGACACTTTTTAGACCCTACTTTGCAAGGCTCAAAGGAATGGTTTTATGCACAAAGTTCAGAAATAAAAAGCTAAGCCCCAGCAAAATCGCTTCCTTTTGCATTCTTCATTTTGATGATGTCTCCAAGGTGTGGTTTCCTAGCTTCTTTATGCCCCTAATAGACTCCAAATTACCTTATATTTCTGTTGTGTCTCATAGATAGGAGGTGACATGTAAGTGTACAGGGCCCCCGGTCACCTAGACTCATATACCAAAACCAGTCTGAGTAATCTCATAAACAGACCACAGCAGACAAGGTAAAGGCTTTTACCTTGTTCTAGATAATTATGCACCATAAAGTTCATTCACACTGGAAGGAAGCAGCAGGAGTCTGGGTGTGTTAATGTGAGTCAGCCAGTTGGGACAATAGTGATAGGACTACTCTCGCTGAAACTATAATAAATTGTTCTGATCCAGCCACTACTTGGAGGTCACTGACTGACCAGATGTTATTCGAGGTACTGCTATACTCTGGGAAGGGAGGAGAGGGAGAAAACCGCAGAAGATTTTGAATGTCCCAAAATCTGTGTCTATGGTATTTAAACCTATAAACTCCCGACCCACCTCCATTGCCTGGACATTCAAAGTCAATCTGTTGAAACTTTGACCTGAACTCAAATTAGCCTACACACTACTCGTGCACAGTAGATAATGATAATAGTTGAGGATGTGTCTCCTTCTAAAAGCAGGGGGGGGGAGGGAGTGCAGGGGGAGGGATGGTGAAGCTGAAGGTGATGAGAAGCCTTAGGTCTGAATGGACTTTCCTATTACTTGGAATTGGACACACTGAATCTTGAAGCGATTTTGTGAATTAAATTAGTGTCAGGGTTTTGAACCTTTACATGGGAATAAAACTGTCATCAGGGGCAGGACAAAGAAACAGCCCCTGTTATTGTCCTGGGACTGCCATACAGATGATCACACACTGGGCAGTAAAGCAACGGGAATTTATTCTCTCAGCTCTGGGGACAGAGCCTGAAATCAAGGTGTCAGGAAGTTCACACTCCCTCCAGAGGCTCTGAAAATCAGCTTCAAGTGCCTGTGGGTCCTCGGTTTGCAGCTGCATCCCTTCATCTCTGCCTCTGTCTTCAGGTCACCTTCTCCCCTTTGTTGCATCTCCCCTGGGTCTCCCTTATAAAGACACTAACCATTGGATTTGGACCCATCTCCTCCCCCCACATCCCCCCAGGATAATCCACTTGACCTCTTCAAGAGCCTTAACTTAATTACATCTGCTAAGACCCTTTTCCTAAATAAGGTAGGCGTAGGATCAGGCACACCCTCCAATGCAGCAGTAGGGAGGTTCCAGGTGAGAGGATGAGGCGTTGCCATTGGTTTCTTTCTTCTTAAAAAAAAAAATCTCAACGAAATGTGGACAAGTCCTCAGCAGAGAGTGAACGGGGAGGAGTGTGGTTGGAGGGTTGAAGAGAAAGAACACATGAGACATCCTCAGGAGCCAGTACAGTCTTTGTCACCTCAGGCTTCAGTGACATACTGACTCGTAACTGTTTCCTGCCTCAGCCCTCTCCTCTGCCTTTATCGTCACACCTCACCCTATTCTTCTCTGTTCTTGCTCAAAACCTTGAATGAATCCTTATGGAGAGAGCGAAGTTGAAACTCCATAGCCCAGCATGACCCACCATGACCTGGACCCCAACATTGTCCCTGGTCTTTGATCTGGTCAAGTGATAGCTCCTGGGGTAAAGCAGGGGAAGGCAGGGGTGGTTTTCGTTTTTGTTGTTGTTTTGTTTTCCTGTGAAAACCCAGAGAGTAAATATCGTAGGCGGCTCCTTAACTGCTGCTGTGAGAACGCAGAGACAGGACCACACGGACGACGACGAGCACGGCTCTGTCCCAGCAGCACTGTCAGCTCTGACATTTGAATTGCATATCGTTTTCATGTGTCACAAACGATTTCTTTGATTGTTTTTCAACCATTAAAAAATGTAAAACCCTTAGCTGGCAGGACTTATAAAAACGAGTTTGGCCTGTGAGCCATAGTTTGCTGAGCCCTGAGATAAATCATGTCTGTTCCTCCTTTCTTTCTGACCACCAGCCTGCTGAAAGTCTGCCTTCCTACAAGTCTAAGGCTGTCCGAAACTTTAACCTAAATGCTTCTCCTCCCTTTCCATCAATATTCCTCTGCTCCCACCTGCCCCTAAGGTCGTGGGGCCATGCCTGGCATTGGACTTCCTGTAGCCCAAACAGCCTGTGCGCCTCAAGCTGTTCAGTGGGGCCTGTTATTTATCTTCTTTATGTCTTTCTTGTGCCTCCCAAGCAGACTGTATATTTCTGAAGGGCAGAGCTTGCATTTTATGTCCCTGTGTGACTCCCGGAGTCATGCCCTACACCTACTTGGTGTTCAATAAAAAGTCAAGGAAAAGGACACTTTTTAGACCCTACTTTGCAAGGCTCAAAGGAATGGTTTTATGCACAAAGTTCAGAAATAAAAAGCTAAGCCCCAGCAAAATCGCTTCCTTTTGCATTCTTCATTTTGATGATGTCTCCAAGGTGTGGTTTCCTAGCTTCTTTATGCCCCTAATAGACTCCAAATTACCTTATATTTCTGTTGTGTCTCATAGATAGGAGGTGACATGTAAGTGTACAGGGCCCCCGGTCACCTAGACTCATATACCAAAACCAGTCTGAGTAATCTCATAAACAGACCACAGCAGACAAGGTAAAGGCTTTTACCTTGTTCTAGATAATTATGCACCATAAAGTTCATTCACACTGGAAGGAAGCAGCAGGAGTCTGGGTGTGTTAATGTGAGTCAGCCAGTTGGGACAATAGTGATAGGACTACTCTCGCAACTACTATAATAAATTGTTCTGATCCAGCCACTACTTGGAGGTCACTGACTGACCAGATGTTATTCGAGGTACTGCTATACTCTGGGAAGGGAGGAGAGGGAGAAAACCGCAGAAGATTTTGAATGTCCCAAAATCTGTGTCTATGGTATTTAAACCTATAAACTCCCGACCCACCTCCATTGCCTGGACATTCAAAGTCAATCTGTTGAAACTTTGACCTGAACTCAAATTAGCCTACACACTACTCTGCACAGTAGATAATGATAATAGTTGAGGATGTGTCTCCTTCTAAAAGCATTTTTTAAAATCCTCACCTGAGGATATGTTTATTGATTTTAGAGAGAGAGGAAGAGGAGGGAGAGAGAGACATGTGAGAGGGAAACATCTATCATTGCCTCCCTTACGTGCCCCAACTAGGAATGGAACCCACAACTATTTGATGTATAGGACAGTGCTCCAGCCAACTGAGTCACCCAGCCAGGGCCCTCTAAAAGCATTTTTAAAATATATTTTTATTGATTGCAGAGAGGAAGGGAGAGGAAGAGAGGGATAGACCTTAATTACATCTGCTAAGACCCTTTTCCTAAATAAGGTAGCGCTCACAGATTCATGGAATTAAGATACAGATGTCTTTTGAGGTGGGGGTTAGGGTAGGGTACGGTACCATTCCTAAAGCTGTCTGTGATTGCATGGGTTAAAAAATGAGGGCTGACCTAACATTTCCCCTCCTCCCTCAGAGTCTTACTATGTGAGTTAATTCAGGGCAGTTGGTGACGCAGAGTCAGCCATGGGAACCCAGTCTTCAAGTGACTGCCGAATCCTGCTCGCTGTCTTTTCTGCTGGAAAAGACAGACGCCACACTCCCAGAAACCCACGTGCACACATTCTGCACCTCCCTTCCTCGCCAGGATTTATCGCTGCCTACAAACTTAGAATAATTAGTTGGTAGGTACTAAAATGTCTCACACATAGGAGCCGTTATACAGACATAAAACCTGCAAAGACGAGTAGCAGCAGATTGCTGATCCCTCTCACCCATTTCTCTCCCTGATAGTCTTTCTATGAGAGTCTTTGAGTTTGTCCTACTTTTATTATTTATTTATTTATTATGTTTAAAATATATTTTTATTGATTTCAGAGAGGAAGGGCAAGGGAGAGATAGAAACATCAGTGATGACATAGAATCATTGGCCGGCTGCCTCCTGCACACCCCACATTGGGGATGGAGCCCACAACCTGGGATGTGCCCTGACTGGGAATCGAACCATAACCTCCTGGTTCATAGGTTGACACTCAACCACTGAGCTATGCCAGCTGTGCCGTCCTACTTTTAAAGGATTTCATATTCTCACGTGGTCATTAACTGTGGTGACCAGGTCATTGGCCTAGATTTCCACAGGAGACCTAACATCTTCTCTTCCTTAAAAATTGCTAAGGCAAATGCAAGATGCTCAATCCAGGAGGCCAATGCGTGCCCCTAATGGACAGCTATATCGCTGGTGTCTGGTAGAGTACTTGTTACCTGGAAGCTGTGAAATACATCTGTCTCCTTGGGTCATGCTCATAGCCTGTTAAGAGCTCTATCATGTTCAACAAACAATGACACATTTTAGACTTTACCTAACAAATGCATGTATATTTGAGAATGGTGACGTGGATCCTGACTGCCCACACTATTGCTTCCCTTGGGATGCTGGCCTGGATGGGACTGTGTGTAGTTAGAATGTGGTGTGAGTCCTAATCAGGGAGCCCCTGGGAGGCGCTCGCCTCTGCGGTGCTGAGTCCTCTGTCCTGTACACCCTGTACACCGGCAGTTTCCCACCTTTCACGCCTCAGGCCAGGACCACCCTGTGAGCAGCCTCCGGTGCAGGCCCCTGGTACTAGTCACGGTGCTGAAAAAGGATTTGTTTTATAAATTATGAATGACATCACTCTTACTTCTGATATCTGTCTGCTCTCTTTTCTCTTTCAATGAGAGCGACTTGCCTTCCCAGCTGCATCGTGATTTTTTGTTGTTGACTAAATCCATGGTTTATCCCACCTTTCACGCCTCAGGCCAGGACCACCCTGTGAGCAGCCTCCGGTGCAGGCCCCTGGTACTAGTCACGGTGCTGATCACATTTGTTTGGTAAAAGAATGTTGAAGTGTCTCTCTTCTGTAGACTGTGAACTTCTTGATGGCAAGGAGCAGGCCTTTATTTCTATTCCCAGGATAGGTCCAGTGCAGTACTTGGCCCAAATTCTATTTGTTGAATAAATAAATAAAACAATAAGATGATGTTAGTATAAGGAAAAAGGATTTGTTTTATAAATTATGAATGACATCACTCTTACTTCTGATACCTGTCTGCTTTCTTTTCTCTTTCAATGAGACCGACTTGCCTTCCCAGCTGCATTGTGATTTTTTGTTGTTGACTGAGCGCATGGTTTATAGGATTAGGATTAGGTTAGGGTTAGGGTTAGGGTTAGGTGCCACTTGGGTCTTCAGCACAGTGTTAAGTATATAACAAAATTCTAGAAAATATTGTTTAATTGATGAGAGACTAAATGTAAGTATACACTTGCATCACTTATATTTTACCTATACAATGTTTCTTTTTATTGAAATGAGAGTGTGACAGTTATGATAATATAAGGGTTACTTGGACACAGGTGACATATGAGGACGTAGGTAAAGAGGCTCAAATACTGAGGAATGTGAAGTAAATGAAGTGAAGCCCCTTTCACTTCAGGGGAGCCCATGCCCGTGGCCGCCAGATGCTGTGGTCAGTGAACAAACCTGGCTCCTTGAGAGCCCATCCTGCCCATCTCAGGGGTCCCGAAAATGTCTTTCTGGTTTATTCACTAATATTTTTTTTTCTTTCTCAGAAATAGAAAAGCTATGGAAACCATACATCTTCACTCTCAGTCTGCACAGAATCCTATGAGTACCCTCTGTGTTTCTTTTTTTTTCTTTTTTCCAGGAGAGATTGCCCTTTGTCCCAATGATATAAAAATAACTTAGAATAAGAACCAATCAAAGCCAAAAGTTTATTAGTCTAAAGTCACTCAACAGTTAAAAATAGTGCTATGTAAGTATACACTTGCATCACTTATATTTTACCTATTCAATGTTTCTTTTTATTAAAATGAGGGTGTGACAGTTATGATAATGTAAGGGTTACTTGGACAGGTGACATATGAGGACGTAGGTAAAGAGGCTCAAATACTGAGGAATGTGAAGTAAATGAAGTGAAGCCCCTTTCACTTCAGGGGAGCCCATGCCCGTGGCCGCCAGATGCTGTGGTCAGTGAACAAACCTGGCTCCTTGAGAGCCCATCCTGCCCATCTCAGGGGTCCCGAAATGTCTTTCTGGTTTATTCACTAATCTTTTTTTTTCTTTCTCAGAAATAGAAAAGCTACGGAAACCATGCATCTTCACTCTCAATCTGCACAGAATCCTATGAGTACCCTCTGTGTTTCTTTTTTTCTTTTTTCCAGGAGAGATTGCCCTTCTTCCCAATGATATAAAAATAACCTAGAATAAAAACCAATCAGAGCCAAAAATTTATTAGTCTAAAGCTACTCAACAGTTAAAAATAGTGCCTTAGGCCGGTGGTTCTCAAAGTGTGGTCCCCAGGGCATCTGTGTCAGCGTCACTCAGGAACTTGTTAGAGGTGTGCACCCGGGTCCCCCTCAGACCTACCGACCCAGCAACGCCAAGCGTGCAGCCGTCTGTGTGTTAACAAGCTCTTTAGGGGATTCTGATATAGGAAGAAATTTGAGAACCACTGCTGTTGACCTTTGGCTAAAAATATAAAAGGAATGCATGTTTCCCTCCCCAAAGTTTTCCCCTCATAATTATTTTAAAGACATTTAAACAGCACAGACCTATTGTTTTTCTTTGTATCCTCACCTGAGGATATTTTTCCATTGATGTTTAGAGAGAGTAGGAGGGAGGGGGAGAGACACAGAGAGAGAAACATGGATGTGAGAGAGACATCCATGGTTGCCTCCCACACACACCTGGACCAGGGCTGGTATCGAGCCTGCAACCAAAGTACATGCCCTTGACCGCAATCAAACCTGGGACCCTTCAGTCCGAGGGATGACGCTCTATCCACTGAGCCAAACCGGCCAGGGCAGCAGGGACCTATTTTTAAACAGCCATGTAATTGTTAGAGCAAGACACGGTTAGGTCACACAGTAGTCAGAAAAGCAGAGTAGAACCGTCATTAGGAAAAGGGCTCTGAGGCCAGGGGTCAGCTGCGTTCACATCCTGCACTTACTCCTTGCGGGACCTTGAACACATTGCTCAGCCTCTCGGGGGTTCAGATTCCTCATCTGTAACACTGACATCACAGTAGTGCCTTCCTCAGAGGGAGGGCTGTTGCAAGGAATGAACGAGTTCCTACGGATAAGTGCTTGGAACAGTGCCTGGCACAGACTGAGAACTCTGTGAGTTCTTGTGAAATAAAGTAAATGAACTTGAAGCTGAAGGTGTGGATGGATGCGATCTAAAATAGGCCCCTGTGAGAGGGACACAAACGGGTCGGGGGAGCAAGCCACAGCCCCTTGCTGCTCGGCCTTTGCCACTGCCTGCTGGTGCCACTGCTATGCATCAGGCCAGAGCTGTTCTCCCAGATGCTGCGGAGAGACCTGGGCTGCCAGACACGACAAATCACAGGAAATCTCTATACATCCAGGCTGGATGGACAGCCATGCTGTGCTGGTCACGAGAGAAGGAGGCCATAAGAAATGCAGTTATTCTTCCCCAGGATGAGGCCGGTGTCTGAGATCCCTGGGCCATAATTTGGCCAAATTTTAGGTTTTAGAGCTTTCATAGGTAATGCTTTCTAAAAAAAAAAAATACAAAATCAATTCAACATGATCTAGGCACTAACACCCATTCCTGTGGCTTGTTGGTATGTTCTCCATCACTCGGCAAGTTTGATGTATTTGAACCCAGCGTTCTGCTTTCTCTAAGCTCGCTTCATCAATCCTTCTGGCTCAGGCATGCCTGCCTTCATTTGGCAGACGGGGCAGGTCTCTCATTTCCCCGTGTGAATGACTTGTTTATTACAGTCGGGGTCCCTGGTCTTTGGAAACAGTTTGCTGACGTCCCTGCCTAGACCTCAGAAAGGGCCTCGTGAATAATAACGCCCAAGTAAACCTGGGATGAGCTTGGACGCTGCGGCTTTGAAATTGACACATCATTCTAAGTGCCATCATGTAAACAGCACGTGCAGGAGGCGTCCTGGGAAGGCTGAGCCGGAAATATGCTTTCTTTACAAAATATCATTTCAGCACAAAACAAACAGCAGAAAGCGAAGGTGGGAGCAGGTGACTCCCGGAATGGGTTTTCCTTGAGCATAAAATTTGTTTTTCTGATTATACTGAGACTCTTCACTGTCTCTGGTTGTCACATCTTAATTTACATTTTTTTCTATTAAATATTCTCCAGCTTCCTTACTTTTAGATGATACCTTTATGGGGAAGAGCACAACACTGAGGGTGGGAAGACGCCATGCGAAGTCAGTTAACTCGCAGTTCCCCTTGTCTTGGGAGACACGCGACAATTGTGGATGCAGTTGCGGCATGAACTTCAGCTTCTGTCTAGACCACGGGTCCTTAAGCTCGGCTGTATGTTAGAATCACTGGGAGGCCGTTCGCAAACACTGATGCCGGATCCATCCAAGCCCTTCTGGTCGGGGTGTGCGGGGACGTGGTGATTTTTCTGAGATGTCTGGATGATTCTACCTGCAGGAAGGTGGAGAACCGTGGTGCACATTGTGCTCAGGGATTAGGGGATGACCAGGCATTCGTGGCGAATACCACAAACTCCACTTGGAGGTGGGAGGGAGGAAGGACCCAGGCAACCCCGGTTCCAAAGTTGGGGTTCTGCTTCTGGCGACATCCACTGGACTCCCTCCCTGCCTCGTGTCTCGGTTGCAAGTCTCAGACGTAGGGAGAGTCTCAGACGTAGGGAGAGTCTCAGACCTAGGGAGAGTCTCAGACCTAGGGAGAGAACCAACACATTGGCTGTGAAACTCCGGGCAATGGAGGTCGGTGGAGAGTGTATAGGTTTAAATATTGTGGACGAGAGAGAGAGAGAGAGAGAGAGAGAGAGAGAAGCAGAAGCAGCAGGCATTTTTCCAGTAGAAGCTCTGTAAAGCCTGGGGGCCCAGCAGGATTGGTAACAGTGTAACTTAATGACCCAATGGGCAGCGGGCTCCTCTGCTCTGCCTCACAACGTGCATCACATCGGGGCCTCTCAACGGCCGAGGGCAGCAGTGTAAGCGGCCCCATGAGCCACAGTGACCCCGGAGCAGGTTCAGAGCGAATCCCGCCAGGCAACGGCAAGTGGTACCAGGTGAGGTCTGTGCGGTGGGGCAGCAGGAGCAGGGCTGCATCTGGCAGAAACGCTGGGAGGACAGCTGATTTATCAGAGCGCCGAGGTCGCGTACATTGGCAGGTGACAAGAGAAAAGATGCTTGGAATCCAGGCAAGTATCTATCAGCAGGTGCGGCCTGGAGACTCAGGGGCAGTTTATCTGTCTAACTAAGGATGCAAGCATTTACCGATACTGCTCTGTACATAAAGGCAGAATGCTACCTTTCTGACCATATTGATTAGAACCCTAAAGAACGGCTAGATTTTATGTTATGCCCTTTGTCTGAATTGAGGCAATAGCTACATGAGAAGGTTTTGGCTGTTACTCTGAAATTGCTGTTGAAAGGATCGTTCATTAAATCATTCACTGGCCCTCCTAACATCCCATGTGCTAAATTCCTCTTGGAATTCAGGAGCGAATCTCTGTTGAATAATTGGTCTGTTTCTATTTACGAGATGATAGGAACTGCAACCCATTCCATTTCCTGCCCTCCTCCCATCCTCAGCCATCAAGGCCTCAAAACCAAATCTAATGCTTATTTGCAGCAAATAAAACCTCTGGTGTTAACAAAATTAACATTAACATGGATCCTTCTTATTATTATGGCTTTGCTGTGGTTTAATACATTTTTCTATATGTGTCTTTTGTTTTAAACCACTAAAATGCTTTTTTGTTAAAAGAAGCAAAGGGAGAAAATAAAATCTCAGTTTAATAGAATCTAATTTTTCTTAGTTGTTTTTTTTTTTACAGCGTTATTGTGGTATAATATACTGAATAAGATGTATGCAGTTAAAGTGTAACATTTGGTAAGTTTTGACATAATATACACCCCTGAAACCATGACACCATCCCCACGATTTAGATAATGAATATCCTACCTCCTAGATGTCTCCTACATCCCTGTGGAATCTACCCTCAGGCAACTGATCTTCTGCTTTGCTGTTACTATGGTGAGTTTGCATTTCCTACAGCCTTATACAAGTTGATTTATACAATATGTTCCCTTTTCTTGACTTCTCTATCGATGTTGCGCCTCACATCGATGTTTCTCTCTCTCTCTCTCTCTCCCTCTCCCTTCCTCTCTCTAAAAATCAGCAAACTATTCTTAAAAAGAAACTGCTGAGGTGTTTTTGCAAAGTGTTTGCACCATTTTACATTCCTGCCAGCAGTGTATGACAGTTATAGTTGCTCCACATCCTCTCCAACACTTGGTGTGGTCAGTCTTTTAAATTTTAGCCATTCTGATAGGTGTGCAGTGATATCTTATTACGGTTTGGGTTTGCAATCCCCTAAGACTAATGATGCTGAACAACTTTTACTTTGTTTATTTGCAATTCATATATCTTTGGTGAGATGGCTGTTCAAATCTTTTGCCAATCTTTAAAAACCGAGTTGTTTGTTTTCTTATGATGCTTGGAGAGTTCTTTATGTACTCTTGGATACAAGTCTTTTATCAGATGTGCAATTTGAAAATATTTTCTCTCAGTCTGTGGCTTGTCTTTTCATAGAGTCTGATTTTTAAGTTTCCCATTTAAGAACCCAGCACAGCCCAGGCATGTGAGTGTGATGGTGATGTTCAGAACGATGACTCTGAGGCTCTACAGCATCGTCCGGCATCATCCCAGTTGCAGCCGCGTTAACCGAATGTCCTGGGCGGGTGGTAACACTGGCCCCAAACTGGTTTTCTGCTCAGAAGCCTCACCTTACCTCTGCCCCCTCCAGCCACCGTCTGCCACACAGCCGAATCTGAGATTCACAGTCACTAATGGATCTCCATCTGCTGAAATAGCACTTGTTAATCTTTGATCTGCTTAACGGACAAGAGATTGGAAGTACCTTGTCTTTTTCCCCAAAGATTAAAGTTGGGGAGAGGGAGAACCAACAGTCTAGCTTAACTATCTCTTGTATTCAGAGCAAATTAACGGAAATTACTGCTCTTTTGTTGGTCAAAAAGCATATCCTATCTAATAAAGAGGGAATATGCTAATTGACCATCAAGCCCGTACAAAGATGGCGGCCCCCACAACCAATAATGAGGGAATATGGTAACTGACTGCCACGCCTTCAAAGATGGCAGCGCCCATAGCCACAAGATGGCAGCGCCCAGTCCCCTCAGCCCTGCCCGGGGCAGCAGGCATACAGCACAGATGGGCCCGCCCCCAGGTGGGTCCGGTGGCTCCATACGCCTGCCTCTGGAGTACCCCAGTCTCCTCAGCCCCCCAGCGCCCAGGGCCGGCCAGAGGCACAGGCAAGCATCAGATGGAGGCTGCCCAGCTGACACCCGAGGAGCAGACAAGCCTTGGATGGAGGCTCAGGTAACCAGAGCCAGCTGAGGCTGTGCTGCCGGCAGTGGCAGCAGCAGTGGTGTGATGGGGTACCACCTTCCCCTGATTGCCAGGTTGCCTCCCACCCCTGAGGGCTCCTGGACTGTGAGAGGGGGCAGGCCAGGCTAAGGTACTCCCTCCAGTGCATGAATTTTCATGCACTGGGCCTCTAGTACCCTAATAAGAGAGAAATATGTAAATTGGTTGTCACTCTGCTACACCTACCAGCAAATCAGGATGAGTATGCAAATGAACCCAACAAAGAACGTGGGTTGATTTGCATATGCAGGCACAGAGCGAAGACTGAAGACAACTGAAGCCAAGCCTCGCTGCGGGCCAGAGCGGAGACTCCTAGCCGCGAATCTTCGTGCAATGGGCCTCTAGTTAAATATAAGTGTATTTGTTTCCTGGGCTGCTGTAACAAAGTAAAAATTGGTTGGTTTTAACAACAAAAATGTATTGTCTCACAGTTCTTGAGACAAGAAGCCCAAGATCAAGAAGGTGTCGGCAGGGTTGGCTCCTTCTGAGGGCTGTGAGAGAGAGGAGCTGTTTTGGACCTTTCACCTAGCTCCTGGGGGTTTGTTGGTAACCTTTGGCATTCCTTGGTATGTATGTATGTATGCATGTATGTATCTATGTATCTATGTATGTATGTATTTCTGTTAGCTATGGCTTTTTTTTTATTAAAAAGATATTTTTCAAAACCTATAGGATAATTTGCACATACTTTATTTTTTCTTTCAGAAGGTACCCTTCTTGTGAAGAAACCAAATGTTTCAATGAAACTAAACTATAAAGATTATAACACAATTGGAAAGGAGCATTTGGGGCACTCCTTGGTTTTAGATGCACCAACCCAACCTCTGCGTTTATCTCTCGCGGTGTTCTCCCTGTGTGTGTCTGTGTCTAAGTTTCCCTTTTTTATAAGGACACCAGTCACATTGGCTTAGGGCCCACTCGGATGATCTCATCTTAACTAATTGCACCTGCAATGACCATATTTCTAAATAAAGTCACATTTTGACATACCGGGAGTTAGAACTTCAACATATGAATGGGTGGGGGGTGGGCATAGTTCAACCCACAACAACAGGCACTTGCATACAGCTCAGCCTAACCACACTTTCCATTCATCTGTTTCTAGCTCCTGACTTCCTCCCCACCTTCTGCTTTGGATTGGTTCCTCCAACCCCTAACCTTTCCAGGGTACCTTGGGGTCAAATTGGCTGTATTCTCTTTAGTTCCTTCATCCCTCTATTCCATAGGGATTGAGTCAAATTTTCTCCCCTGGGTCTGCTATGTTGTTTGACATTCATCAACCTGTCTGCTGTCTGTCTTCAGAGACAGTGGTCCATGATTAGAGTCATCACCTAGGCCAGTGGTCGGCAAACTGTGGCTTGTGAGCCACATGCGGCTCTTTGGCCCCTTGAGTGTGGCTCTTCCACAAAATACCTCAATCACACTGTACGTGCGCACCTCCACATGGTATTTTGTGGAAGAGCCTCACTCAAGGGGCCAAAGAGCCGCATGTGGCTCGCGAGCCACAGTTTGTCAACCATGGACCTAGGCCATCCAAGATTTTTTACTTCTATTTCTTTTTTTACATGGTGTTTAAGGGCCATTTCTGAGAATGCAGAAATGGCTTTCTCCTGCCATTCATCACGGAGGATCCTGCTTTCATTTTTCCAATGGATAGATGCCCTTGTGGCTCGCGAGCCGCAGTTTGCTGACCACTGACCTAGGTCATCCAAGAGTTTTTATTTCTATTTCGTTTTTTACATGGTGTTTAAGGGCCATTTTAAGAATGCAGAAATGTCTTTACCCTGCCATTCATCATGGAGGATCCTGCTTTCATTTCGCCAATGGATAGATGCCTTTATTAGCTACAGGAAGTCCAGAGTTTTTACAAGCTTTCTCTTCTCTGGGCAATTTGGAGATCCTGCAAAAGGAAGGCTTAGTCTGCTTTGCATGCTGGTGGAGACTCGCTCCTTTGGGGAGCTCTCTGGCCTGTGGTACCTTCTCTGCCCCATCATAGGCCCTGCTTGCTCACTGCTGTGGTTGCTGGCCAGCTCCCTTCCAGTGTGGTTTCCTTGGTCTCAATTGCTTTTCCAAAAAAGTCAGCATATACTCTCTTCTTAATTCTCCTCAGTGAGAGTGGCAACCTGGATGGAATTTTTCATTTGTTTGTTTGTTACTCCTCACCTGAGGATATTTTTCCCCCGTTGATTTTTAGAGAGAGTGGAAGGGAGGGGGGTGTAGGGAGAGAGAGAGAGAGAGAGAGACATCTATATGAGAGAAACATACCAATTGGTTGCCTCCTGCATGCACCCCAACTAGGACAGGGGGTGGAACCCACAATCCAAATACATGCTCTTGACTGGAAGTCAAACCCACAACCCTTCAGTGTGCGGGCTAATGCTCTAACCATTTAGCCACACCGGCCAGGACATGGATGCAATTTTAAAGTACGGTGAGAATAGGTAGTGTGTATTTGGAATAACTAACAATGGTTGTTCACAGAGCCCAGCATCCCTGAACAAAGATAGAGCACTTGTTCTCTATTTGCATAATTGTGCAAGGGGAAGAGAGGAAGACAGTGGCCAAGGGAGGGAGGGCCTGGCCTGTGACTTGAAGAAGGAGATGCTATGGGTAAGGAGGAAGGGCAGGCCTGGTGCTGGTGAACTTGGTCCAAGCAGAGTGGACTCTGAAAATATTTGGAAAGTAAGAGTCTATTTTTATTTGGTAAATAGTAATTTTTCTCTAAAGGCGTAGATAGATTTTACATATCTTTACATGTGTAAATATATTTTAATTACCTATTTCTAGGAGATGTGAACCTCTCTATCTTGAATGATTGGTATGCTTCCATGTATGAGATAATAAAAACTGCAATTTTTTAAAAGAAGATTGTCCCTGCCATGTTACCTACTTGTAATCTAGTTTAGGGACAGGTGGTAGAGGGTGTTGGGGAGGGTAGGGGGCAAAAGGAGGACTTGGGCCCTAGTCCATTGGCTCAGTGGATAGAGCGTCAGCCCACAGACTGAAGTGTCCCAGGTTAGTTCCAGTCAAGGGCCTGTATCTTGGTTACAGGCTCGATCCCCAGCCCCAGTCGGGACGCATGTGAGAGGTAACCTATCCATGTGTCTCTCTCACATCAATGTTTCTCTCTCTCTGTCTCTCCCCCACCCTTTCACTCTCTCTAAAAATCAGTGGAAAGATATCCTCGGGTGAGGATTAAAAATTAAAAAAGGATTTAGTGGGGAGACTTATGTATGGAAACAGCCAGTCTCCAAGCCCCAGATAGGAACACTAGGTAACCTCATGAGAGGGCCTCTTACAACATCTCGTCCTAGTGACCGGGAGGGGAAGAGCAGACCAGATGGAACTTTTCATTCCATCCCAGCATGCATTAGCGATGGTTTCCCAGGACCACACAGATGTCCACATAAAGAGAGTTGGGTACACAGCCCAAGGGTCACATTCCTAGGAGATGCTCAGTTCTCTTTGTCCTCAGCAACCATCTGTCAAATTCTCCCCCACTGTTATTGCCAAAAGGTTTGGAAATTCCACAGGACTCGCTGCTCTGGGTTCTGTTGAGTCTACTTTGAAATGCCAATGTTTCTGAAAGGACACGGAGCAGGAGAGAACTCAGGAGACAAATGCAGGTGGTAGATTGTTCCACAGGCGAGGAGTGCAGGAAAAACAAGGACACGTTGCTCTATTTTACAAAGATGAATGTGAAAACATTAATGATGGCACTGTACCTGGGCTAGCAAGAAATCTACTATTAACAGGGCAACCCTGACACCTTTCTAAAGTCTTAGATTAATTTCATTCCGTGCTGCCTGGGGAGTAGGAATGGCCCTGGTCCTCAGTTTTTGTTCTCTCACAGGCTGCCTGTTGAACCTGGCTCTCCTCCTGCCAGGACTTGCGACTGGCACTGTCAGTTGCTTGCCCAACATCCATTCCCCCTTCTTACTTATCATTATCAGTCAGTGCCCAGCCCTGGGTAAGCCTGTGGTTGCATGCTCCCAGCTGACCTCAGGTCTCAACTCGGTCATGTGGCCTAATTCTGATGTAAAGGAAGAGGCAGTGGGAGCTTTGGGAAACTTGGTTTTACTGTTAGAGCAGATGGAACCGGCATCATTGCCCCTTGTTCTTGCCTTGAATATGGGCAGCATAGTGAGAGTTGGACTACCATTTTGTGATCAGATAAAAGACTATCTTTTTTTGGTTAATCCTCACCAGAGGATACTCTTTCCATTGATTTTTAGAAAGAGTGGAAGGGAGGGGGAGAGACAGTGAGAGAGGAACATTGATTTGAGAGAGACTCATCGATTGGTTGCCTCTCACAGGTGCCCTGAGAGGGTCCAGGAGGGAGTCTACACAGTCTACACAGCTCTTTCTCTTTCTGACTTGTACTTGTTTTTGTTTGATCCAATTGTCTTCCTTCCCATCTGAATAACTCTTTTATCGAAGTTTGTTTTAAGGGGGAGAGACAGTGAGAGAGGAACATTGATTTGAGAGAGACTCATCGATTGGTTGCCTCTCACAGGTGCCCTGAGAGGGTCCAGGAGGGAGTCTACACAGTCTACACAGCTCTTTCTCTTTCTGACTTGTACTTGTTTTTGTTTGATCCAATTGTCTTCCTTCCCATCTGAATAACTCTTTTATCTCAGTTTGTTTTATTTTGTTTTGAGAAATGATCACGACTTAAAACCATATTTTGTATTTATTTTTCTTTTCTGTCTGACAACAGTTGTCTTCCTTCTTCAGCTTACTATTTCTGTCAGAGGCACACTGGTGGGGTAGAATAAGAAATAAGCCAGTTGCTTCTATGTTTCTATCTGGAAACTGAAAATCGCTTGGATCAAATCTTTTTGGTCTTTGAAGAGTCACTTGAGGGCTTCTTTGCATGTTTTCCTGTCACTCCCACTGTTCTTTCTGGGGCGACAGAGAGAACACGGACAGTGTGGGAGGGGAGAGAGACAGACAAGGTGGAAGTAATCAGAGGCGCCGATGGTGAAGGTTCCTTTCTTGCTGAGACTTGGTCAGACCAAAGCCAGTGGAAGAAGCTGTTTTAAATGAGATAGAAGATTGAATCTTAGATGTCAGTGTGGGTTGGAGTCAAGAGGCAGGTGAGCGATGGCAGGTGAGAAATGACAGGACCAGACATTGGCTATGGGGAGATAAATGCTTGATTCTGAATCTCTTTAGAATGAAAACAAATGAAATTTGTTGTTGGATTTGATGTGGGCATTCAGGGAAAGAGAGGAGTCAGGACTACCTTTAGGAGTCAGGATTTGGGGGCTGAGCAATTTGGCAAATGTGGGTGTCATTTACTAACCAGGAAGGAGCAGGTTTGAGGGTAAATTAAAGCCTGATTTTAGAGGGGATGTTTGAAATGTCTTTTGTAGGCTAGGGCAGTGCTCGTCAAACTGCGGCTCGGCAACCCACGGCTCGCGAGCCACATGGGGCTCTTTGGCCCCTTGAGTGTGGCTCTTCCACAGAATACCGGCTCTTCCACAAAATACCACGTGCGGGAGCGCACGTACAGTGCGATTGAAACTTCGTGGCCCATGCGCAGAAGTCAGTATTTTGTGGAAGAGCCACACTGAAGGGGCCAAAGAGCCGCATGTGGCTTGCGAGCCTCGGTTTGCCGACCATGGGAGGGGAAAGAGAAGAAACTGTTTTTTCTAGCTGGAAGGGTTCCCGCATGTTTTAGCTTTAAAAGCTTTCTCTTGCTGTGAAATTTCTGATGTAGAAAAGCTCTGTAAACCAGGTGAAATGAGTGGTGGCATGGGGTGGTTGGCAGGGCTTCCCACATCCATCACACGCGCAGGATTTTTCCTGTACCAGTTTCCTAATCAAAGATGGCAAATGATTTCCCGCTGCCTGCCAAACTAAACAAATCGTCCTCATTAACAACGGGTGGGAAAATAATAAATCAATATGATTTACCATAAAAGATTTAATACAAGTACATTTTCATCACTGATTCTAATAAAGTTATACAAAGGCCCTATCAATATTGATGATATTTTAAATTTGTTTTACTATGTAAAGCTGTTATTTTCTTTTGGGGGGAAAAGTTATTTCTTACTGGATACAATTTGTAGTGGAGAAAAGGCCCATTGGGAAAAATTAGTTATTGGGAAAAATGATCAAATAAAAATTATATTCTTTAAAAGTTATGAAAAGTATTAGATTATAATTTTGGAATGTGCAGATGATATGGAATTTTTGGACTGGAACCCAGATTCTTTGTCCACCGGAATCGAAGAATGAATCCACAGACGGAAAGTGGTATAGATAGCAAAGGTGGAGATTTATTGAAGAACAAGTAAAAGGGTCCCCCTGAGTTCCTTTTCCCTATGGCTTATAAAGGCTGCAGGTCCTGGTGCCTTGGTATCCCCTCTGATTGGTCACTATTCCCTTGGACTGGTTACTATAGTAACTCCTGGGCTCAAAGGTTGTGCCTCACATGGGACATGTGAAGTTCTCCACCTTCCTTCCTTATTGTTTTCCTATTCCCTTTGGGCTTTCTTCTTCTCCTTCTGGATGAAGGGCTTCCTTCTCTTTATTTTGTAAATATAGACCTTTTGCTGTTCCCAGCTCCCTCATTCTATGGAAATGTACCTGTTGCAGCTTTTCAGCTCCCCTATTCTATGGAAATATACCTTCTGCTGCTCCACAACCCTGTGCTTCCTCCATGGTCCCCTTAATTTCTAAAATTTCCTAAACCTGTCCTATTTTACCCCCAAAATTCCCATTTCACAGATACCTCAGCCTCAATTTGCAGGCATTACAGCCAGTACCTGTGTTGATGTTGTTGTATCACAAATCAGCGAGCTGGACAAGACGCCTTAATCAGCCAATCAGTTAGGAGTCATCTTTATTGCGCACAGGTCCAGAGCAGATTACCTCTGTCAAATTCTGAACAAACACAGGAGTATTTCCTCTTTATATCCTTCTAGTTCTTTGTGTAAGTTATTTTTGTAGACAGCGTGTAACCTTGAGTACATATCATATCTATACACACACCTGTAACCTTGGATGAACAAACACTTGGCAGAATATGTGAATTAGTATCAGTATCAGTGTATCAGCCCCTTTAGATGGCTAGCTTGCAAGGTCCGACAGGTAAGTTTATCTTTTCTATTATTCAAGCTAAAAAAACAAAGTTATTTTACAGTCTAAAAATAACAGAGTTGACCTACAGAATAAGAGACTAAGAATAACAGAGTAGTTCAAACAGCAGTTTTCCCAAAGGAGGGACCACTATGCTTCAATGTTACTCTGCAACTGATGGGTAACATCCTGGGTTAGTTCAGCATTTGGTCTTTAACTGAATATCAAGTCAGCTCAAATCGATGAATGCATAGAAAAGTTATTTTGGTCTTTATTTTTTAAAAAAAAACTTGAAAAAATAGAACAACTTACTATGGCTTTAAAAAATACTTACTATGTGTTTGAATCTGGGTTAAACATAGAGTACACACAAATGATGGGAAGGTTTTGTAGAGATTACACGATAGTTGTGGGTTCAAATATACATAGGTAAAGCATATCTCTTTTTTATCTTTTAAACTGCTTACAAGTTTTAATAATTTGTTACGTCTGTTTTAAATATTGAAAAATAATTTTTTATAAACACAATTATTTCTATTATGTATATCTTCTCCTTTCTCTTTTTTGACTACTAAATTTTAAAAGTCAAACTGGAAAGTCAGTATAATTTGAAAAATCAAATAAAGTTAATTTTAGTCTTTGTTAACAGATTTTTGGATGGCAATAAAATCATGAAAGAAACCAATATTAAATAAAATATTTACAACTATCAAGCTCAAAATCAAATGACAGCATCCAAGCCAAATGGAAAGTCTGAGTTGGGGTTTAAGTCATTTACAATGAAAAGGTTGAACAGTACACACAACAGATCAGAGAACTGCACAGAGCAAGATTTTCAAACAAATAGAAAAAAATGTAGCTAGGGTCGAGGCCCTAGGATTATGCTTAGTCAGGGCACACAGCGTGCACACGTGTTGCACGGCATCATAGAGAGGTGGTCAGATGTCTTTATAGTCATAGACTATTGTCGTCCGATTATCTTACTCTCCACAGAAAAGCTAAGACATCTCGGAGTCCATTACCATAAAACTCCAGTGGAAACCCAGATCAATAAAACCCTATTGTTTTACATTTATTTCCTTCTAAAAATTTAATTGGAGTGTCAAATGAGATGATTAAAATCCAATATTAATTTAAAAATCTACCTATGATATTAGCAAATTATCTCTAACGTATATGATATAGACATCTACTTACCATTGCTACTTGATGACTATAGCAAGATGTATGTGCTTCGACCGACAACTTTATGTCCATATGTTTCTTTTCCACCTCAGGATAAATCTCTGATGATGAATACGAAATTTATTCTGGGGGCATTTTCTGGTGTAGAATAAACTATTTCTATGGCCTTCGAGCTGTTATGACCTGGGCCAGCTTGTTTGCTTAGGATGTAAACCAATTCTTCAGAATCCAGAGGATGAATCACTGATTCTTGTCTGAGGGTGAAGGCTAAGTACAACTTCTGCAGGTGGAAGTCATGGCTCAGGAATAAGAATATCACACTTGCAGCCAGGAGTCCTTATTTGGAGTGCCCGTCCTGTTACTACCTCAATATGTGAAACCCAAGCTTCCCCAGACTTTACTAACATTTGAGTATAAAATTATATCATATCAGTGGTCAAATTTCACTGTAGATCTTATACTTAACTTAATACTAATGTGTCTGGCAGAAGAACCAAGCCAAATACAACGACAAGCTCCTTTTTTTAAACAGCTGTGGTGGAAGCCTGTATGGCTGCACAGCTGGGGGCTGGTGGACAGATCACTCATCACTGAATGCCTGGCACCAGGAAGTGCAGAAGAGACATTCTCAAATTTCTACTGGGGGCTTTATTTTTTTCTTATTTACTTATCTATCTATCTACCTACCTATCTATTTATTTTTTATTGATTTCAGAGAGGAAAGGAGAGGGAGAGATAGAAACATCAATGATGAGAATCACTGACTGGCTGCCTCCTGCACGCCCCCTACTGGAGGATCGAGCCCGCAACCGGGGCATGTGCCCTTGACTGGGACCCTTCAGTCAGTGGGCCGATGCTCTATCCACTGAGCCCAACCAGCTGTGGTGTCTACTGGGGGCTTTTAATGAGAAGCCACCTGGGTCTAATTTTTGTCTGTTGTGGCCAGACTGTCTACACTAGTCTAGCAGCTAGACCGGGGGTGGGCAAACTTTTTGACTCGAGGGCCACAATGGGTTCTTAAACTGGACCGGAGGGCCGGAACAAAAGCATGGATGGAGTGTTTGTGTGAACTAATATAAATTCAAAGTAAACATCATTACATAAAAGGGTACGGTCTTTTTTTTTTTTAGTTTTATTCATTTCAAACGGGCTGGATCCGGCCCGCGGGCCGTAGTTTGCCCACTAGGTCTAGTTTGCTGCTAGACCGTACTTTAGAGAAGAAGAGTAATTAAATGGGCTATCAGTATGAGTCTCTTATTCTGTTAATTCTAAATAAGTCTTGAGTTCAAGACTTAATTCCTAACTATATCTAGTCCAAGGCCAGATGCCGAGTCTGCTTCAGCCTCAGCTACCTCCTGCCTCTCCCCTAACGAGGACCTGGCTCTGGAGGATAATCTCAGGAGCGAGTTGGTTTGTGCACAGTGAGGCACACTTGGTTTGCCCGGGATTTTTCTGAGTTGAGATTTCATAGAGTCCAAAACTGTGTGTAGACGTAGGCAATGTCACAGAGGTCTCCTTAGACACCCTGGCCACTTACCTGGATTGGGCTCTCCCCTGGAGTCAATGATTGTCAATGCTGGCTACATAAACGAATCCTCTGAGGAGTTAAACAATGCCTGGGCCCCAGCCTTAAATGTATCCAGCAGGCGCTCTAGTCCCCGAGACTTAGTGAAACTCTTACTTGGACTGGTGTGAAAAAAACAAGCAAACAGCCAAAGTAGTATATACATTTCAGACTCTGCCCCCAACTAAAAGTAATATTAAGATTCCTAAGGAAGAATGTGAATATGATCAGAACTGCCCCCCTATAGTTTCCAATTGGGCCCCAAAATTCTAGCCCTGGGGTTGATGTGTTATCTTCTACTTCAGCACCAGTACTCCCCGACCCCTGAATCCCCAAACCCCCAAACAGATATCTTAACTTTCTCTACAGAACTTCACTCTCTTTTTTGGACCAGACAAACACTTGTTAAAAAAATCCATGTCTCGCCGTAGCCGGTTTGGCTCAGTGGATAGAGCGTCGGCCTGCGGACTGAAAGGTCCCAGGTTTGATTCCAGTCAAGGGCATGTGCCTTGGTTGCGGGCACATCCCCAGTTGGGGGTGTGCAGGAGGCAGCTGATCGATGTTTCTCTCTCATCGATGTTTCTAGCTCTCTGTCCCTTTCCCTTACCCTCTGTAAAAAATCAATAAAAAATATATTTTTAAAAAATCCATGTCTCAGGCAGCACCCCTATAACTTATGCCAAGTTATTTGCCTCCACTTTGGCTATATTGACGTCTTTAAGAGATGCCACATCAGGATCTGTGCAGAACACCTAAAACTCAGGGCGTTTGCTCAGAAATTCAGTAAAGTACCATTGCAACCAGAAAAAAAACTCAGAAATGTCATGGAGAGCTGGAGACAAACATCTCCTGAGCCTGCTGACTCACGTGTGTGTGTGTGTGCCATGCTGCCTCAGAAATGAGTGAGCCTGGAGGCTGACCGGGCCACTCAGGGTCTTATCCTGGGCCCCCTTTCCGACAGGCCTTACCACTCACCTTGTGCTAAATAAAGCAGAGTGGCAGCTGACTTCAAAACGTGGAACAAATCTTTGATGGAGTTGCATGCTGCTTCCGGTGCTTCTCTGTGACCAGCTTAGCGGCCGAGGTTCAGGAACAGTGTAAGTCCATCTGTAATCTTTGACAGCCAAAACCATTTCCTTGCTACCCAGCTGAATATTATGTGGCTTGCCAAATTATTTATTTATGTAAATCCTCACCCGAGGATATTTTTTCCATTGACTGTTTTTTTAGAGAGAGTAGAGGGGAGAGAGGAGGGGGGTGAGATAGAGAGGAACATCCATGTGAGAGAGACACATCGACTGGTTGCCTCCGCAGGAGCCCCAGGGCTGGGGATTGAGCCTGCTACCCAGGTACGAGCCTTTGACCCAGAATGGAAACGGCAACCCTCTGTCCCCTGGACGAACAGTCTAACCACTGAGCCAAACCGGCCAGGGCTTGGCTTGCCAAATTATGAAAACATAACCTCCCTGTTAACCTGATGATGTTACCAATAAAATGTGTTAAAGCTCCAGGAAGGGAGTAGGAAAATTTCAGAGGAAGGATAGAGGCGGTGATGGGGTAGAGGCAGAGGGGCCCCAGAAATGCCTGGCAAAGAGAGGAACGTTAATTGAAAAACCAGTGGCCAATTAGAGAAAATCACCTGCCTGTACTGACCTTTCCCCCACAAACCTTCGCTCCTCTATTACAACAGAGCAGTCCAGGAAGCAGCAACATCATCTTTGTTTTTGTTCCCTCAACGACACTGAAATGAAGTACCTTGTTGATGTAGGGGCCAGCCTTCCATCTCCTTCGATCTAAGCACCAGGGTTTCCCCCATATTCCATTAGTCTCCGAAAAATTTAGGGCAGTAGAAATTTCCCATCACATCATCGAATGCTGATACAAACATCGCGTGCTCATGCAAACATCGCGTGCAAACAGGGGCCAGCCTTCCATCTCCTTCGATCTAAGCACCAGAGAGCTTCCGAAATATTTAGGGCAGTAGAAATTTCCCATCACATCATCGCATGCTGATACAAACATCGCATGCTCATGCAAACATTGCGTGCAAAAATCTCTTTCCCATCTATTTCTGACCAACATAATTTCCTCCTAAACCCATTTTCTCCTACGAACCTGCTAGATCTTCTGTAAAATGAGATGCCCCTCTTTTCTGAGCAGGAATTCTTTGTGTTTAATTTCCCTCTGCAGAGCCTCTTCTCTAATAACCTTTGCTCATTAAAGAATATCTGCCTCTGCATCTTACCACCCACCCTTTCGCCTCCGAGTATAAATGAGGTCAGACTCACTTACTCTGCCCACCTGCAAAAATCAATGGAAATCCTGTGAGCCAGGCCTTCCCAAATCGCAGTTGGTGTCAATCATGTTTTCCCTGCTGTATTCTGCCAGTTAAAGACCTAATTCCTATAGCAGTGGTTCTCAACCTTGGCTGCACATTAGAATCACCTGGGAATCTTTTTAAAATCCTGATTTCTGGGCCTCATCCTCTGGAAATTCTGTTTCGTTATGGGGTGGGGCCACAACATTAGTAACAACGAAACAGAATTTCCGGAGGATGAGGCCCAGAAATCAGGATTTTAAAAAGATTTCCAGGTGATTCTAATGTACAGGCAAGGTTGAGAACCACTGTCCTATAGGATCTTCAAATGGTAGGTGCACAGGCTTGCCTTCTTTTCCTGTCATAATCCAAATATTTTAGTGATGCATCTTGGTTCTACTTTCTTGTTCATAATAATAGATATCGACAGGCAATTTCTTTTTATTTTCTTCCCATCAAGGCTTCCATTTCACATAGACCAGAATTTCTCAAGACTAAAATCCCAAATCATACAAAATGAGTTAGATTACATTGGACTTCCTGGAAACTTTGTTCTTTATTTATTTTTTTAACCTTTTTTTTGGTTAATCTTTACAGGAGGATATTTTTCCATTGATCTTTAGGGAGAGTGGAAGAGAGAAGGAAAGACAGAGAGAAATATCAATATCAATGTCGATTGGTTGCCTCCTGCACCGAGCCCCAACCAGCACCCGGCCGGGAAGGAGATGCAACCAAGGTACATGCCCTTGACTGGAATTGAACTTGGGACCCTTTGGTTCACAGACTGATGCTCTATCCACTGAGCAAAACCGGCTAGGGGAGAAACTTTGTTCTTGTTCTACACATAGCGACCTACTGGTAGCCCTTCCCAGACTAGAAGCTTGCAAATAAGATGCCTTTTTCATCTTGCTTGCTTCTCTAGCATTCTAGGCTGCATACACTTCTCATGAACAATTACAGGTAGGCCAGACATGCCTTGAATTGTCTGTGACTTAGGAGATGGCATCTCAGCAATATAGAAACACTTCTTCTGATTGGAGGCTGTCCTCGGGGCCCACAGGCCCAGCAACCCCATATGTATGCCCTCCCCTTATGTGTCCAGGTTTGGTGGGGAGTGGAAGCAATAATGTGCTTCACTAACTAAGCTTGTGGCACACCCAGCTGAAACTGACATTCCAGAACAAGCATCTGCACCCCCTTCCCTTTGCCCAAAACACAATCTATTTTGTAATGTTTTGTTCTTCTCTCCTGGGTGTAGTACTTTCACTCCTTGTCCCATCCCAAAAAACTTGTTCTCTTCATTTTTGGTTCCAAAAATGCCTAGAACCTCATGATGATCTTCATGTTAACTACCCATGTGATTAAATTTCACAAGGGCTCAAAGAAACCCCATTTGAAAATTATGATCTCATTTTTTAATATAGATGGGTCTGGTCTAAAACTCTCAGGGAAAGATGGTCCCCAAAGGAGATAGTAAGAAGTTTCCTTTTGCCTTCTTATATTCTGCTCACTCCCCCATTCCCTTACCTAGGAAGGTAGCTTTTCTTTTCATTAGCCTTTGCTTTTGCATTGTTGGTTATGCACAATTGTGGAATCAATATGGATTTTCACTTCTGGACAAGAACAACTCTAATGGCCCTTACGTTGTCTTTTATACGTCTACTCAAACTACTATGACTCTGTTGTTCAGCCAAAGCCTGCGATGAGGTTATACGTAGCCTTTGGCTGATGCCTTGGCTGCTGTTTCATCAAAATCAGCAGCCAGTCGCCCTTCCCCAGGACATGCCTTTGTTTCTATCCCTACTTCTCTGATCATTCTCTCTGGTACTTCCTGTTCCCACACAATCCTCATTCCAGAGATGTCATTTCTGCCAGCCCTGCCACGGAGGGCCATATTCTTCACATTGGATCCATACCTTCACCGCTGGAAGATGCTGCTCTAGGGGGACAATCCAGACTGATTGTGTTGGTACCTTCCTGTCAGGGAAGAATGGGCTCCACTAATGACCACCATTGAAACCACCTGTGCACACCAGTGAGCAGTCGCTCAGGTGGTTGTAAGTTTCTGCATCATTTTCTTGCTTGCTCTAGTGTTACATATAAATGAAGGAGAACGGGTTTGAAGAAAAAACACACAAACACACGATGCCACCCAAATAAATTTAACTACAAAAGAAACAAAAGGCATTAGGTAAAAATGAAGAAAATCTGGACAAAGTATGAACTTAGTTAATGATGACAATGGTAGCATAGTTTTACACATGGAAATTGTTATGAAATACATAAATATTACAATAAATATAACTTGACCTTGAAAAAAGAAAAAGAAGAAAAGGAGCCATTACAGAGTGAAGACGTTTTGCTGCTACAAACATGTACAAATGTTTAATTACTGGGTCTGTATTGGTTTGCTAGGGTTGCTCTAACAAAGGTACCACAAACTGGGTGGCGTACAGAACAAAAATTTTGAAATTTAGAACTTTAAGTGTCGGCAATGTTGGCTCCTTTTGGAGGCTGTGAGGGAAGGATCTGTTCCAGGCCCCTCTCCCTGGCTTGTAGATGCCGTCTTCTCCCCGTGTCTCCTTACATCATATTCCCCTACGCATGTCTCTGTGTCCAAATTTCCCCCTTTTGTAAGCACTCCCGTCACATAGGGCTCGGGCTCACCCTCGTGACCTAAGTCTAACTTGGTTGTCTCCGTAGAGAGCCTGTCTCCAAATAAGCTCACATTCTGAGCTACTGGGGCCTAGGACTTCAACATGGGAATTTGGGGGGATACAATTCAACCCCTAACCGGGTCTTTCTTCAAATCCCTCACAGTTCACACATCATAAATATATGCACATCTCTGAACCCAAATCATGGACGGGAATAAGGTAGGTGTTTTTTTCCATAGAAGTTTCATCAGCACTTTAAAAAATTAGTGGATATAATTCAGATGGTCTGACTCGACCTCCCCACAGTGAAGCCCATGTGTAGGGCACATCGAGTAGTAACTCCAGTATTAGAAACAGGTGAGTAATATGGTTTCTAACCTTCAGAATTTATAGAAACAAGAAGAGCATGATTAAGTGTAGGTATAAATAGCATTTCTACTAAAGGAGTTATCTCAGGAAAAAATAAATGTGTACCAGGAAAAACATTTGGAAGAGGTGGGTTTGCGTGTAGGAAGACAGGAAAGATCAACATAATTGTGGAAGGAATTTATGGTAGAGAGACTTTCAGACAAAACACTTATTTATAAACTAGAGGCCCGATGCACAAAATTTGTGCAAGAGTAGGCCTTCCTTCCCCCGGCTTTGTCTACTAGAAGGTCATCTGGAAGAATGTCCAGTCTAATTAGCATATTTTATTACTATAGATCTTCAGAGTTTCTGGGGACTAGATCAGAGAGGAGACTTGGATGGGATGGATTCAGTAAACTTTTTCTTCAATATTTGGGAGGAGTGTGTTTTTGTGTTTGAGGTGGGGTTAGATTGTGAAGACTCATATTTATTCCAAACATTGCTGAGCACAATAAAATGATTTTGAGGGGAGTGTGGAGAGCAGCTACAGCATTCAGACAGGATCAAGCCTCAGGCTGACTTGTGGCAAAGCCACATACAAGTCCCAGCTTGGAGGGCAAAGCCCTCTCAGCACAATTATAGCCAAAAGGCTGTGGTTGTAAGCTTGACCTTATAGTCTGACCCTGCAGTCCTAGGTAGCTAAGGGATGTGGGTTGCGGGGGGTGCAGCAAGCGTTGCCTAAACAAGGCTTGATAGAGTTCAGAGAATGGCAACA
>NW_005370809.1:442777-450339 GCF_000412655.1 Myotis brandtii | reverse complement strand
CTGACTTGTGGCAAAGCCACATACAAGTCCCAGCTTGGAGGGCAAAGCCCTCTCAGCACAATTATAGCCAAAAGGCTGTGGTTGTAAGCTTGACCTTATAGTCCGACCCTGCAGTCCTAGGTAGCTAAGGGATGTGGGTTGCGGGGGGTGCAGCAAGTGTTGCCTAAACAAGGCTTGATAGAGTTCAGAGAATGGCAACATCAGGAAAGAAGCAGATTTGAAACTCGAAGGAACATTGTAAACATCTTGCCCTTGTTTTGCTTTGTGTGATCTGACTATAAAATAAAGACTCGGCCTATAGGCTGTGTCACTGTTTCCTCATCCAGGCACAGTGATCCACCTGGCCCCAACTGTATTCTCTTGTCTGTTTTCTTTAATCCTTCACCACCGTGCCCACCCCTTCCCCTCCTGGTTCACCACTGGCTGTGCTGGACGCGGTTCAGGGGAGGAGTGATGTGATTGGAGAAATGTTTGAGGAACAAATGAGTGAGTGGAGTGGAGAGTGCACAATGAAGGGAGGTACTGATAGATCCAGGTTAGGGGGTTAATTCCTTTTGAGCCTATTAGTCATAATAACGTTAACACTGAATATTGATATAATGTAAACGATAAAGGTCCATATTGGGCAGGTGGGAAAATGTGCATGTGTGTGGTTAGGAAGAGAGGCATTGATATGAAAGAAAATTAATATAGGAAATCGGAAGATAATGATGAGAAGGAAACCTCAACAATTCCTAATATTGTCTCATATTACTTAGTAAAATGGAGGACTAAAATAAGCACTAAAAGTAATTGCTTATAAGGAGCAGGCAATGGTGGTGGTGGTGGTGGGGCTACGAGGGGGAGAGAAGACTCTCTAAATAATGCCTATAAGTAACTTTGACAAGGTTAAATTCAGAAAGAAGTGGTAATAAATGTAGTGAGTTCTTTTCATCTCTCAGGATGGAAACATTTAAAATATTGACAATTTTTCTAAAGGGCCGTTTGTAATACGTATTAACAATTTAAGCTCTATACTCTTGTGCTCAGAACCCCTGGTTCTAAAAATTGACCCGAGAGAGTAAAGGATAACTACGTTCAATGCGTGATCAGAACTGTTCTCTATAAGCATCCTTGTCAGCTGCCTTTTATGAGCATTTACCTGTGCCTGGCACTACGGACAGCATTTGATTTAATCCCACTGGCAACACAATTATTCAGATATTAGACATACAAGGAAATAGCTCTTTCTTGTTCTTGCTCTCCTTTTCCTCTGCTATTCCTTCTCTTTTCTCCCCTCTCTCCTCACTTGCTCCTTTCTCCCCCTCCTCCTTCACTTTCCCTTCTTATATGGTGGGAACATCAGGTTGGGATTTCTGGGTCAGCAGGATGCCTTCCATTAACACAGGTGTTGAATTCAATTTTGTTCTTTTTGTCCACAAGTATGTTCTGTAATATAGCTTTTTTTTAAGTTAAAGACTGTATTTGTTCACCTGTTTTTCTCAGTTAGTGACAACTTGAGGTGGAGGACAGTGAGTCATCAGCCAGAACCTAAACCTGCAAGAATCCATGTGGGAGAGAGAAAAAAAGAAAGTCTTAGTAATTAGTAAAACCATGGACTAAAAGAAAGTTTGGTACAGCAATAAAACATGCCGGATTGCAGAGATCAGTGTAAACCGTAACCTTAAAAGGAAAGAGATATTCCAGCTTAAAAAAAAAAAAAAAGGTCCAATAGCAATAATAATTCCAACAGCAGCAATTTTGATCATTCCAGTTCTCACACGTGATGCTAAGCCCAGATTTTCATCTCTTTTAAAATCCTCACCCAAGGGGGGGGGGGAGAGAGAGAGAGAGAGAGAGAGAATGACATTAGAGAGAGATATTGGTTGCCTCTCGCATACCACCCCCCTCTGGGGACTGAACCTGCAACCTAGGTCTGTGCCCTGACTGGAATTGAATCTGAAACCTTTTGGTGTATGGGACAATGCTCCAACCAACTGAGCCACTCGGTGGGGCTCATCCCTTTTATTTTATCCACTGAAAGAACTAGAACTAGATCTTCGTGAACAGGAACCAATCCCCGTATCTTGGGCAGAAAATTTCGGTATGGGTCTGGAACACATTTTGCTGTTGCTAGAAAGCAAGGAGACTTTTAAGGTGTCAAAGTCTAGTGAGAGGCCATCAGGAGCATGTTTAGAATTATTTAGTTTGCTGAGCAAGAAAGAACACAGTGCTTAGGTGTTTGGGTACAAAGGGAGCTGGAAGGGATTTATAAGATTTGTGCTTATGCTGCAATGATTTTATTGGCAAGAAAGCAAAATCACTCAGATATGTTTTTTTTCTTCTAGCTGCATTATGGCTATGGTGATGTTTGCTAGGAATTGTTTATCATAGCTTCACAGCCAGCAGAGCTGGTTTTCACCTTCTCAAAGGTACTCCAGGCAGTGCTGAAAGAATGAAGGAGCCAACTCAAAGGGACTCCTACTGGCTAAGTTGAGACAACTTGAGTATCAAATAGAGAATGATAATTATGCTTATTAAGGCGATGAGATCATTAAAATATTCAAAATGAAACGTTAATACAAAGTATACAAAAGGTAGCTGTAATAAAAAGGGTAAGTATGATAGAATGTATTTAATTTTTATTGATTACAGAGGTTTCCAATTAATACTCACAGAGGCATTTGATATCTACTTGTGAAGAATGTCAGCCCTCTGACATAGAAAGTATTACGCTAAGTCAACTAAGTCAGAGACAAATAACATATGATTTCACTTACACGTGGACTCGAAAGAATAATATAAACAAACAAATAAAACAGAAATAGACTCAGACATAGAGAGTAGACTGATGGTTGCCAGAGGGGAGGGAGATTGGGGGACTGGGTGAAAAAAGTGAAGGGATTAAGAAGTACAAATTGGTGGTTACAGAATAGTCACAGGGTTGTAAAGTGCAGCATGTGGAATAGAGTCAATAATATGGTGCTAACTATGTATGGTGCCAGGTGGGTACTGGAAATATTGGGGGAACGCTTTGTAAAGTGTATGATTATCTAAGTACTATGCTGTACCCATGAAGCCCATACGAAATAATATTGAGAATAAACTGTAATTGAAAAAAAAAGTTAGCCATCCAAAGATTAAGTTAACTCATCATTTTTGAGAAAGCAACACGTTTCAAAGGCTGAACACCAATCTGAAAGGCAGAGACTTAAAAGTCTCATGAGGTAACAAGTAAAACTTTATTATAAAAAGAGACTCAACCAAATGCCCCACGGCTTGTGTTTAGAGCACAGTGGTCATAATCAGGACCCGTGGCCAACCAAGATCTTACCAGTTGCAAAATTCCAGAACTTGCTATTTTAAAAAAATGTATATCTTTTTAAAAATTTATTTCAGAGAGGGAGAGAGAGATAGAAACACCACTGATGAGAGAGAATCACGGATGGGCTGCCTCCTACACGCCCCACACTGGGGATGGAGCCCACAACCCGGGCATGTGCCCTGACCAGGAGACAAACCTGTAACCTCCTGGTTCATAATCAGGACCCGTGGCCAACCAAGATCTTACCAGTTGCAAAATTCCAGAACTTGCTATTTTAACTGGTCTGAGATGGTATTCTTTGTGTATGAGTGTGTGTGTGTGTGTGTGTGTGACTAAACTACTTCAGCCCTAGGAAACCTTGGGAAGACATAAAAACAAAAATCCTAGGGAGGAAGAAGCATAGGAATGTGTGATAAAATTCATCTTGATTTGAGCACCTTTGTAACCAGTTGAAAGTGAAAGTATTATAAAAAGTATTTAAAGCATTGTTTTATTTCTCTTTCTCTTCCGGTCCCAGGCGCTTTGGCAGTCTCCGGCTTCGGTGCAGACAGGGCCAAGTCCAAGAACCACACCACGCACAACCAGTCCCCAAAATGGCACAGAAACAGCATCAAGAAACCCTGATCACCAAGACACAAATCTCTTAAGTGGGTAGACCCCAAGTTCCTGAGGAGCATGCACTTTGCCAAAAAGCACAACAAGAAGGGCCTGAAGAACATACAGGCCGACAACGCCACGGCCATGAGTCCGAGTGTTGAGGCTCTCAGGGCCCTTGAAAAGCCCAGGGATGTGTAATGTGAATGAGAAATAAGTCTGCGTTGTTTAAAGCCACTAAAATTCAGGGATGTCTTGTTACTGTAGAATAACAGAGTCTATACTGACCGTTGCATCCCTGAACTAAGAACAAGACAGTAGTTCTTGTCTTCTTGGAGCTTATTGCTGAGCAGGGAAGATAAATGCTGGAAAATAATTACATGAAGCTTTTCTGACCATGACAGCTCTTGTCTTCATTTGGCCTCACAATCAGCCTCTAATACTGTCAAATGCTATGAGTTCTCTGACCAAAAACTTCCTTTCTGCCTAGTGCCAATCCTCCCAGTTGCCATTAAAAATCTTTGTTTTCCTTAAGTGTCTCTCCAGTGTGAGCATTTATTAAATTCACCAGGAGGGCGTGTTACACCACAGATTGCTGGGCTTCGTCCCCAGAGATTCTGACTCAGCAGGTCTTGGGTGGGGCCTAAGAATTTGCATTTCCAAAAGGTTCCCACGTGATGCTGCTGCTGCTGTTCCAAGGACCATAGTTGAGAACCACCGTTTTCCTGGCTCTGTTTCTTAAGGAATTGGAGCACCCTCACCTTTTTTTGTCAGTCTTCCGATACTCACTAGTTAATGTCAGGTCTGGTTTCAGTCTGAAAGGGAATTGTTATTTTTATACCAGGGAGGGAAAGGATACTTGGGAAGAAAAACCACAGAGACAGGAGTGGTGACATGTAGATGCCCATGGGGCTTTGTGATGCTACCAGAAGCAGGAGGCAAACAAAAGCCTCAAAGTGGATTTTGAGTCCATGCCTTTGTGGAAGTTCAGCACAGCCTATGCTGATTAGTGAGGCTGAGGTAGGGGATGTGGCAGAACCACTGGAACCTATAGGGGCTACAGGGACTATCAATGAGATAGTAAGACCAACCCCCAAAGGATTTATGGCTTAGAACTGGCAGAAGACTAACTCGATTCAACATGGCAAATAATTTCACCTGATGGAGACCCCTAGCCTCATTATGCATCATTGTAATAAATTAACATTCTGAACCCCCTACCCTGAGCCACCATGATCAGAAACGGAAATCCCATACAAGGAGACAAAATGACAGATGGGGCTCCTCTGAGAAATCTGCACCCCTTTTCCCAGGGAGATATTCCTCTCCCTTATTGAATGCCCTAACCCTCGATTAAAGGAGCCTCAATAAAAGAAGTAAATCCCACTAGGGAGGCACGCCGAGCTCAAAAGGTTCACCATCACTGCCCTAGAGTATAGGGGCTACAGGGACTATCAACGAGATAGTGAGACCAAGCCCCAGAGGATTTATGGCTTAGAACTGGCAGAAGACCAACTCGATTCAACATGGCAAATAATTTCACCTGACGGAGACCCCTAACCTCATTATGCACTCATTATAATAAATTACCATTCTGAACCCCCTACCCTGAGCCACCATGATCAGAAACGGAAATCCCATACAAGGAGACAAAATGACAGATGGGGCTCCTCTGAGAAATCTGCACCCCTTTTCCCAGGGAGATATTCCTCTCCCTTATTGAATGCCCTAACCCTCGATTAAAGGAGCCTCAATAAAAGAAGTAAATCCCACTAGGGAGGCACTGCTCTATTTCTGGAGTGGCCTTCTTTCTGTCCCACTGCTTCACTAGTAAACTCTCTTTCACTTTAAACTTTATGTTGGCTTGTGTTTGAATTCTTTCCTTTGAGAAACAAGACTCCGCAGTGGGTCACGGACCTTATACCAATGCAATGGTGTAAGATAATGGTTTAGGGAAAATTTTTTTTCCTAACCACAATACCTTTCTTCAAACATCTTCCATTTGCCACGAATTTCCTCTATTTTCTGCTTCTGCAACACCTTTTGGGCATATACGGGTGGTTCTTCGTCTATTCTCCTATGCACATAAAATTCAATTTCTGTTTAAAATCTCTATTTTCTACATTGAAGTATTCTTAATCAGTCTTTTAATACTTTCTTCTTGCTTACTGACATCCTTTCCTACTGAGATTATTTTACTATAGTGATGACAGTTTAATTTTTGGTATTCTTAATCCATTCTTCTTCTGTTCTTGACTCATAATTGTTTGCTTTTGTTACATAATTATTTTTCTAGGTATTTGGATATTAATCATTTCTTTATTTCTTTGAGGATTGAAATCATAGGACTTTAAAGTCATCTTTTACAGAAGAATGCATTATTGTTTAGAATCCGGAGAGTTTTCTCCCCTTTGTTCAACTTGTTAGCTATCTTTTCTGACATTAGTTTTTCTCACCTGCTTTGAAATTTAAATTTGTGCGCTGAGGTTGGTTGAGTTTATGCGTCTGATTTTTTTTTCTTGCTTTGCTCATTCCTACAGTTTCCACTCTTCTCAAGGGGCACACAGGTCAGACCAGAGTTACTGATGACTTAGAGCTGTCCTTCTCTAGGGACACAGTAGATCTGATTCCTGAGTTTGAGGCGGCTGCCTCTGCTTTCTCCAGCCTTCCCAGGCAGCACCGTGTTACAGCTATGGCCCTAGCTGCGACCATAGCCTCTTCTTCTCTCCAGGTAGCTTGGCTTTGGTCTTCCCACCTCCTTGAGGATGATTATCTTGCCCAAGCCCAATAGATCTAGAGCTTTGGCTTTTCAGCTGTTGCTGTGTTGTGCTGTAATTTTTGTGTGTTTCACCTCCTCAATAGTGTAAGCCCTCTTCTACTTATATTGCTTGTGAGTGCAGTTAACACTTCTAGATTGTTTTGGGAGCAGGTGAATGTTCTGTATGAAATCATAGTGCCATCTTGCCCACAAGTCAGGTCCTTTATGTTCCATATTTTGAAAATGCGAGACACGCATTTCTCTTGCTAATATGTACATATTTTATAGCATAACTTCCATGAATTATTGAATTATTGAGCTAATAATGCTTATGTCTCTTTATCATAGATTCCATCTCATATGTTTCTGGAATAAAGTTGAAAGGAAGTATGGATTTGGAGAGGGGTGAAGGGAACTGTTTTGCCACAAAATATGTGGTCAGCACGATTAATTAACACCGATCTTATTTTTAAACAGATTTAATGCAGGTTAAAACTCTAAATGTATCCTAATATTAGTTCTTGGAATTTAGTTGTTATCTTCATGGCTTGGTTAAAACTCTTTCCTCGTCTGTGATGCCTTTTCTCCCTGCTGCTACATGCAGACACATTCAGAGTTTGCACCTTACAGTGTCTCACTTAATTATGCACCTGTTAGGGGAGGCACATTGAACTTTACTTGTTCTGTGTGTTTTACCATGTAAAACTCAATAGTCTACATCCTACAAGGGCAGACTATGTCTTTTCCTACTTTTTGTGATGGCTTATGCAACTATGAATGCTTATTGAGTATATATTTATTTCTTGGAGAGGCATGGATTGGTTCCAGCAGGCAACACTACCCTGGGTGTGCTGATTTGAACATATCTATCAAGTTTATACCTCCAAGACCAGGGTCCATCTTATG
>NW_005370809.1:439622-442206 GCF_000412655.1 Myotis brandtii | reverse complement strand
TCATCTCATTGAGTTTTCACACCACCACCAAGATGGTGAAACCAGTCCCCAAATCCAGATGCTCCCACCTCCAAATTTCATATTCTTTTATGTCCTTTAAACAGCAGAATACTGGGCAGGACAGACCATTGATCTGAGCCAGTTCAGTAGTTTTTATGTACAGTGATGGCTCATTAATTTCATATTACTAGGGAATGAGCTGTTCTACATAAGTGAATATTTTATGTAATGGAAGCTTTAAGCACTGAAGTTAACATAAAACTTAACCATTTTGAAGGGGGTCTTGCTGGCTTATGTTAGATATTTTCGTTCCATAGGTCACTTCCTGTGTCAGCTCCATTTTTCTGTCCCAGTGTTGCCTGCCATCTGCAGACCCCATCTTGCCTAGGCTCGGGGCCAATGAAACTATGGGCCTAGGTGTGCACGGACAGTTGCTACCTCTGAGGAAGTTGGAAACGGACTTTGGGGCTCTAATTGCTTATTGAAATGTGGATGGATTTAAGCCCCTGAGTACCTTCACGATCACTAAGATCTGTAGCTAAGTCTCACACCATCATGTGCCTGGACAGCAGATGTTATCTGGCTTTTTCATGAGCACCTACTGTTCAGTTACCCATTGGAGACTGCAGGGCTGATTATTGTCCATCAGAACTGGAAGCCTACCCCCTACTCTTCACGGCCATTTTTCCTAAGATAAAGTCCTGCTTCAATATTTTTGAGCTCCTCGATTAAAAACTTGTGTCCTCACCTGATGTCAAGAAGCACAGACCCCTGAGTATTATCATTGCATCTTGCCCCATCCCTTGGGATATGACCCCTTGCATTTGAGTGATAGCTCAGGTCAGGCTTGGGTTTGCTGGTCTGGTCAGTTTTCCTTAGCCCTCATGCTCTAGTCATCCTATCTTGATGGCAGCACATTCCACTCTTTACATGAGGACTTCTAGCACAACCACTGGTTTGGGTCAGGCTGTTTATGACATCTGACTTCATTTTAAGAGTCATTTAAATTTTTTATCAAAGTGATATTTTTACCCAAATCAAACAGACTTAGAAGTCTATTAAAGAAAAGAAAACAACCATCCCATGCACCATTCCTTCCTAAACTCTTTAGAGTTGAATGCTAGTTCTTGCTTTATCAAATTTTATCATTTTCACTTTTTAAAAGCATGTCTTTATTGATTTCAGAGAGAGGAAGGGAGAGGGAGAGAGGACTAGAAACAGCAATAATGAGAGAAAAATCATTGATCGGCTGACTCCTGCACATCTCCTGCTGGGGATTGAGCCTGCAACCTGGGCATGTGCCCTGAAAAGGTTCATAGGTTGACTCTCAACAACTGAGCCATACCAGCTGGGCTACCATCTTCACTTTTTAATGGCTTCTTATGAAGATGATTTCACATTTTTATAAGAGCCAACACCTCTGTTTTCCCTCATTTTTCCTAATATCTCTATATAAAAAAGCCTAATATGCAAATTGTCCCCTTGGGGGTTTGATTGGGAGACTGGGAGTTTAATCACTCACTGTGATGTGTGCTGACCACCAGGGGGCTGCGCGGAACAAAGGAGGCCCCGGCCAGCAGCCAGAAGGCCCTGATCGGCCCTGATTGCTGGCCATGCCTCGGGACCCTATCTGTGCACGTATTTCGTGCACCAGACCTCTAGTAATTATATAAAAAATGTTAGTTAAAGCAATGCAAAATGTTTGCCTATTTTTGATCTAGTATTTTGTGATTACATTTCCTTCCTTGTTCAAAATATTTTCCTTAGTGGAGTTAATAATTACCACATTTTTCTCAACTGCTTATTCGTCTACATTTCTTCCTATCACAATTTGTTTTCAAACTCTCCAATCACAATGACTAATCATTTTCTACCCAACCCAAAGCATCAGCCTTTCTTTGTTCTTGGAGATGTTTGTCTAAGAGTTTTCCGTCCTCTTGCTCTTGTCTGGCCAGGTTGTGCACTGGGAATGCCATACAGATGTGCTCCTGCCTCTTCCCTTTGCCTCTCTTCTAAGATGTATCTCATTTCCTAAATCCCACTCATTTTTATCCATAGTGTATACCCTGATTTTAGTAGGACATGTCCTTAAGTAGCTTCTTGAGAAAGCATGTGTGAGAAATATTTTTTGGAGAACAGAAAAATGTTAATAAGCATTATTCTCTCTTCACACTTAATTGATCATTTGACTGCATATAGAAGTCTGGGATGCAGAATTTTTTTCAAAAATTTGAAGCTGTTGCTCCATTAACATCTAGCTTTGACTGTGTTGTTGAAGAGACAGGTAATATTTCCTTTTCCAGGCTTTGGTATGTGAACTAGTTATTTATGACTTGAAGATTTTAGTATCTTCTCTTTATCCCCGATGCTCTGAAATTTCACAATGATGTGAAGCTGATGTGGGGTTCTCTTTCTTCACTGTGCTATACATAAAATAGGTGTTTTAATTTGAATATTCATGTCTCTCAGCTATGAGAATTTTTTTGTGCATCAATATTTTGATAGTTTCCTCTTTATTTTTGCCGTAGACCAATTCCAGCATGTCATAATTTCAAGAGTTTCATCAAAAGGTTGATGAGACTTG
>NW_005370809.1:437802-439253 GCF_000412655.1 Myotis brandtii | reverse complement strand
TCTCCGGACTCTTTATTAGTCTCTGGATTCCTATGTCATCTGTGCACAGCCCCTTCTCCAGATTCCTGAACTCTTCTTGATGCTGGGACAAGAACCCCGGCAATTTTACTTGACTCTCTTTTTCTGGAACTCTATTACATGGTGGTTAGGCTACCTGGATTATCTGATACTCAAACTTCCTTTTAGATCCTATTGTTTATCCCATTGTCTTTTTGGAGAAAATCCCTTAACTGCATTCTAAACTTTCTACTGACCTTTTTTCCTGTTAAATCTATTATTCCAAGTATCATATTTTCAAATGTTATACTTTCTAATTTGTTTCCTGCACCTTACAAAATATGGCATCCTGTTCTTTTGTCATGGATGAATCTTGTCATTTACCTATGTTCATAGTTTTCTTCCTTCACTGTCTTGATTTCCTTTTGTTGGTTTGTTTTGGTCTAGGTTTTTCTTATGGGAGGCTTGCTTCCAGAGTTTTTTGTCTGTTTTTACTTGAGAGTATTATATTGGAGCAGATAGGTCATTTTGGGGCAGGGGGTGGCGGGTAGGGAGGGAAACAGGGCTAGTTAACATGCTGTGGCTGGCTCATGACGGAACCTTTGTGAGAGGGTAGTGTTTGTAAATACTGAGTATGTATAAACACTGAGTCTCAGTATTTAGAGATATTTTATCTGGGTACTTTCTGTTTTCCTGGACAAGAAGGAGTGAATCCCTAAGGTGCCTGTTCTTAGAGTCCACATACAAAGGGCCTCTGGGCCTCACTGTTCTGTGGGCAGACTGTCACTCATGTCCTTGTTTTGAGCTGTGTCTTTCTCTACCATCTGCTGTGGTCCTGGGGCTGGGTGTTCTCTGGATCCCTTTCTCTGTGGACTAAAGTGGGAGAAGTAACCTGAGAATTTAAACACTCTCTTAATAGACTTCAAATTTGCAGCCCAGCTCCTTATGCCCCTTGTAAATTGCCTCTGATTTCTGTGTCTTTCCAGGGGTCTGAGGCCCGACTGGCTGACTTCTCATGGGCTCCCTTCTGCCAGCCCCGCTGTTCCTCTTTATCAGCTTTGATCATTTCAATTGGATGCATGTTAGCTTACAAATGTTGGCTGACATCTCTTGTTCACTGCGAGTCCTTTCTTGTCTCGGAGATCACACACACACACACACACACCATTCTACCTTCATTTTAGTAGGATACTAGGAGGGAACAGAGGCAAACGTCTGTGTTCAATCTACCATGTTTAACCAGACATAATTATTTGCCATCTGAGAGCTTACTAAGCACAGTTTAAAGTTCCCCTACTGCCTTCCACATTTGCAGCGTGTGGAAGTCTTTAGGAGGCTCTCTTCAGGTGAGTATGGTCATCTGTGCTTGATTGAAGTGTTCTCTGACCATTGCACGTTAAACAAATGTGCCTACTTTCTGTAAATATTGCTTCCTCTCATTCATTCGACATTTA
>NW_005370809.1:422567-437459 GCF_000412655.1 Myotis brandtii | reverse complement strand
TGAGGGCACAAAACAAACTCTTTTTGTTTATAGTTGCAGTAGTTCATTGATAGGGAGGTGAAAGGAATTGCTCAAGGTCACACAGTTAGTGATTAGCTGATCCAAGGTGGAACCTAGATTCCTGGGGACTTTGTGCCAAAAAATGCTCAGATGTATAACCTTAAGAAGCATGCATGGAAAATTAGCTGCCAGTTCAGATAATGGGGAATGACACCAGAGATGAGTCTGCTTCTTCTGAAGGAAGTGGATCTCATTAGCACCCCAGGGCATCTTCGCTGAGCCCACCCCAGGCTGGAGCAGAAAGCGCTTTAAGATCTGCACCCCACTTATGTATAATGTAATTACATTTTCACTTCAGCTTAACTGGAAAAAGAGCTTGAATTTATACTACATACAATTTTTATGTGTTTTCTGCTGATCATTGCTTAACAAGGTATTTCACAGGAGAGGTTTGTTAGCTTTAATAGTCCTTAAATTACTTATGGCAATTACCTGCATCACTTTCAACTCCATGGAGGTTATTAAAATGCTCTCATGGCAACTGTAAAGAAATATAAAAATAGGTAAAGATGAAATTATGCCCTCAGGATGGCAGCATAGGTAAACGCGGTACTCATATCCTCCCACAACCACATCAAAATTACAACTAAATGACAGAACAACCATCATTCAGAACCACTTGAAATCTTGCTGAACTGAAGTCCTACAACGAAGGATATGAAGAAACCACATGAGACTGGTAGGAGGGGTGGAGATGTGGAACAGGCTGGTCCTACACTCACATGTGGCAATAAAAATTGGGAGGGGATGTCTCAGCTGTAGAGGTCCCCCTGAGGAGCAAGGGGTCCCAGCCCCACCCCTGGCCACCCAGCCCAGGATCTAGTGCTAGGAAGAGGAGTCCCCATAACTGCTGGCTGTAAAAGCCAGTGGGGATTGGGACTGAGTGAGCTGGAGGGCTTGTGGAGTCCCAGGCATTCCTCTTAAAGGGCACCACACACAGACTTACTTAGACTCACTCCTTCTGAGTTTCAGTGCTGGGGTAGCAGCCTGAAAGGCTCCAGGGACTAATGGGAGGAACTGAATTGTCTGGCGTCAGGGCAAGAGCTGGAGGGGCAGCTTTTTCCCAGACAGAAGTGCTGGCAGAGGCCATTGTTCTTTCCTGAGCCCTCCCCACACAGAGCTGGCAGGCGAGTGCCCTATCTGAGTCTCCACCAACTTGGCTATCACTATTGACCCTGCCCTGGTGATTCCCTGAGACCCCAACCTTCTCAACTTTCAGGCCCACCCAAGCTGTTTCCAGTGTCTTTTCCATACAAATGGCCTATCTTGCCTCAAGCTTCAGACTTTCCTAAAATCTCTCAAACCAGCAGCATCTGGCCTTGTCATGCCCCATACCTCTCACTAAGTGACCCTAGGCCTGGCATTAGTGGCAGCTTGCCTTAGTTTACAGTTGGGCCTCTCCTGGGCACTTCAAAGCCCAGCACAAGTAGCAGCCATCTGTAGATTGTTTTGTAGTTCATGCCAGGTGGCCCTGGTGGTGGATAACCTTGGCCTGCACCTCCTTGGAGGCCCCAAAGTCAGCATACACGATGGATAGCTTCAGACCATGTCAAAACACCACCCAACCATCTCTACAAGTGACACACTAAAGGGGTGAACTCAGTGGGCACTAGAGTCTTGCTAAAGTAACTCTTGCTCCTTGTGGGTAGGCCCATACACTCCAAGCTGGTCCTCCATGGTAGGTGCAGCCAGTTCTTGAAAATCCCTCCCACTAATGAGTCAACAGCCATCAAGGTTCAACTACAACAGAAGGGTGTACTTAGCTCATGGGGGCAAGGCTCACCTGGAGTACCCAGCTTGGATGAATGGGGAAGGTATGCCTGTAGGCCACTAGTCTCTATAGGCCACTCTACCAAGCTCAGGAGATGTAACAGCTCTACCTAATGCATAGAAACAAGCACAGGGAGACTTCCAAAATTAGGCGACAAAGAAACATGTCCCAAATGAAAAAACAGAACAAAACTCCAGAAAAAGAGCTAAACAAAACAGAGGCAAGCAATCTACTAGATGAGGAATCTAAAACAATGGTTATAAGGATGCTCAATGAACTTAGGAGAATAGATGAACTTAGAGAGACTTTCAACAGCATAATAAAAGGACATGGAAACCATAAATAAGAACCAGTCAGAAATGAAGGATACAATGACCAAAATGTAGAATAATTCACAGGAAATCAACAGTAGTGTAGATGAAGCTGAGAATCAAAACAGATTATATCCAAATTGAATATGATGAAGCAAAACACACCCAACTAGAACAGCAAAGAGAAAAAGAAATTTAAAAAAGTGAAGATAGTGTACTGAACCTCTGAAACAACTTCAAGTGTACCAACATTCACATCATGGGGATGCCAAAAGGAGAAGAGAGAGATCAATAAATTGAAAACCTTTGTGAAAAAATAATGATGGAAAACTTCCCTTACTTTTTGAAGGAAATAGACATCTAAGTCCATGAACCAAAATAGGCCCACACCAAGACACATCATAATTAAAATGTAAAAGGTTAAAGACAAAGAGAGAATCTTAAAAGCAGCAAGAGAAAAGCAGTTAGTTACATACAATAGAGCTTCCATAAGACTGTCAGCTCATTTCTCAACTGAAACTTTGTAGGCCAGAAGGGAGTGGCAAGAAATATTCAAAGTTATGAAAAGCAAGGACCTACAACCAAGATTACTCTACCCAGGAAAGCTATCATTTAGAAGGACATATAATGAGCTTCCCAGACATGAAAAAGCTAAGGGAGTTCATCAATACCAAACCAGTATTACACAAAATGTTAAAGGCCCTTCTTTAAGAAGAAGAAGAAAAAAATCAAAATATGAACAATAAATGGCAATAAATACATATCTATCAACAACTGAATCTAAAAATCAAAATAAATGAATAAGCAGAACAGAAACAGACTCATAGATACAGAGTACATTTTGATGGTTGCCAGGTGGGAGGGGGGTTGGAAGCATGGCTAAAAAAGGTGAAGGAATTAAGAAGAACAAATTGGTAGTTATGGAATAGTCATGGGGATGTAAAATACAGAATAAGGAATTTAGTCAATAATATTCTAATAACTATGTATATTGTCAGATGGGTACAAAATTTATTAGCATGATCACTTAGTAACTTATATAATGTCTAATCATTGAGATGTACTAGTATACCTGGAACTAATATAATATTGCATGTCAGCTGTAATTGAAAAATAAAAAAAATTATTTAAAAGAAAAAGGAAAAAGAAATTATGCCCTTTCTCTGAAGGCATTTACTTGGAATGTATTTGCATTGCTTTTATACAAGAGGATGCATTGAGTTGAAGATAAATATTTTAACCAATGAGGCTTAATGAACCTAAAAGCAGACATATCTAATTGAAAAAACTTATTTTCTCATCTCACTTATCTCTATTCCAGTGTTGTCCTCACAGAGGTAACTGGAAGATATTTTGGTTGAGATTTAATGAGCATTTGTGGAGCCTCTAGTATATGTCAAGCAGTGTCATCTGTGCTATTTTTTTTTAAATTCAAAGAACCCCTCCGAGCTATGTAATATTATATTTGCTTCACAGAGAAGGAAACAGGTTCATAGATGTAAAGCGAAAATCATAAAATCACATAGATATGCTTCAAGTTCAACCTCAATTCCATCATGATCTGTACTGTATCGTAACTGCCACCTACTAGTTAGATGGCCTTACCTGTAAACAGAGCTGCTTCTGGGAGGCTATTTGCAGAATTCAGGGGAGGATTTTATCTCATCCAATCCCTGAAATTTCTTGTACAGTATTTCTGTGTGCTAAAGGGCTTTCTGAGATTCCCTTTCACAAATCAAAACCCAAATTTGGGTAGTGTTCTACGTAAGTCTCTAACCCCTAATGCAGTGATGGCGAACCTATGACACGCGTGTCAGAGGTGACACGCGAACTCATTTTTTTGGTTGATTTTTCTTTGTGAAATGGCATTTAAATATATAAAATAAATATCAAAAATATAAATCTTTGTTTTACTATGCTTGCAAATATCAAAAAAATTCTATATGTGACACGGCACCAGAGTTAAGTTAGGGTTTTTCAAAATGCTGACACGCCGAGCTCAAAAGGTTCGCCATCACTGACTTAATGCCTTGCTACTCAAGGTGTGGTACCTGGGCTGGCAGCACTAGCATCACTGGAGCATGTTAGAAAAGTAGACCCTTAGCTTCTCCGCCCCTTCGCCCCCACAGCTGAGTCAGAATCCACAGTTCAACAAGATCCCCAGGGGAGGGATACGCACTGCTCTTTAAACAAAAGCTTGAGAGACACTGCTCTAATATGAGGGAGTTTGCCAAGACTTCCTTTTCTGTTTGAGAGCATTGATTGTTTGGAAGAGTAGGTGAGAGGAAGAGCGAGGACCCAGCAGGTGGGGAGGGCCCTGCTCCTGGAAGGTCACTGCATCTGGATCCCACTACATCCCCACTGTGTCTGGGACCTGCAGGCTCCAGGTAACTATCACAGGTGGGGAGCTGTCAGTGCCTATGCATGCTGGGATGATTTCCTCGCGATGCCTGTGGTGTTATTCCTTGGATAGGGTCCACAGTGCTTTCCCGGGGATGGATGCGTTTGTGCCTCCTGTGGTAAGGAAGATGCTCCCAAGCCATGCCTCTGTGACCTCAATTTTTCATCCCGTTGTTTCCCTGAGTTCTAATCTCGATTTCTGACTTGTTTCTGAGCATCCTAATGCAAGAGATTCGTGGTAGCTTCTAAAAAAATACCTAATTCCAAACACATCCTCTTTCCCGCCTCTCCTACCACACAGCTGTTTTTGCCAGTGGTCAATAGTGACATTGATTTATTAATTCAACAAGGAGTTACTATGCAGCTGCAATTAGCTGCTCACTGTTAACCGTCCTGTTCTCGAGGGCTGACACTCCAATAGGGCAGATGAACATGCCAGCACACCATTCCACCCAGGGTGCTAGCTGCTATATTGGGCTGGGCTTTCATTAGCCACATGTGGTTACCGAACACTTGAGATGTGGCTAATCTGAGCTGAGATGCGCTCTAAGTAGAAAAGATACACTGTATTCTGAAAACGTAGAATGAGAAAAAGAATGTGAAATACCTCATTAATATAGGGTACCCCCTGCAAAAAATGTGTACACTTTACAGCAGCTAGAGATGAGATGTTTCTTTTCAGATTTAACCCAGTGGAATGAATGATTCAGAGTGTGTTATGCATTTTTATGGGGACACCCTGTATTTAAAAAATATTGATTACACATCGAATTGATACTGTTTTGTATATACTGGGTAAAATAAACTGTCTTATTAATGTTAGGCTCACTTGATTCTTTTTACTTTTTTTTAGCACAGTAATTAGACAATTGGAAATGGCACGTGCGGCAGGCATTGCGTTTCCCCCCGGGGGCAGGGCTCCATGCGCGTGGCAGCTGCGTCAGGCGAGGCTGCAAAGGGTGCGGGGGCGATAGGAGTTTTCGAGGTGAAGGAGGAAATTCTCCGCGGCTTTAATAACGAGGGAGGCGGGTGAGTTGAAGTTAAAGGGTTTTAACGAAACTATCGCTTTTCTGTCATTGGCGGTCTTCTCACTTTGGAGGAAGAAAGGAGGCTTCGTGGTGGGGGCAGCCGAGCTGTCTCCTCTGCAGCCCCCCTGTTGAATGCAGCCTGCATCCCCGCTGCAGGGCCTCGGTAGCCCCTCTCTGGCACGCCCCCCGCCCCAGGGGAGCCCTTGCCCCGCCTGCAGGGTACAGCGTGGGAGAGTGAAATAGAATCCACTTCCAGCGCCAGCGGGAGGCCAAGGGGAGCTCAAGGCCTGTTGGTGATGTTCTGTTGTCTCTGCTACATGGTGACTTAAAATCAATTATAATCAGATGGAAAGAGGCCAAACTTGCTGATTCCTGGGACTTGAAGGAGGGTGGGGAGCAGGTCAGGATCTCGCTCTATTGTTTTCCCTTTAGGTCAAAGCTGGTGGTGAGGTCCCAGGGTTACCCTGTGGTTGAGAGTTCCGAGTGTGGCGCATTTACAGTCCCTGGGGATCTTGTACCCCAAATCCGTCACAGCCAGGCTGTGGGACCCCGTGGGGAGAGGAGGCTTATTGCTGCCTGTGGACCTGTTCATTTCTCCCCACTTTTTGGAGAACAGAGGGTTTCCCTGGGAGGTCCCGAACTACAGAAGAGGAAAGGGTGAGACAGGAGGGAGGGACTTGGTAACAGCATCCAGGCGGATGTGATCCTGAATTGTCAGCTTTAGAGAGAGATCCTTTAGGGCAGCGCTTCTCAATCTGTGGGTCGAGACCCCTTTGGCGGTCCAACCCTTTCACAAGGGTCACCTAAGACCATCCTGCATATCAGATATTTACATTACGATTCATAACAGTAGCAACATTATAGTTATGAAGTAGCAACGAAAATAATTTTATGGTTGGGTCACAACATGAGGAACTGTATTTAAAGGGCCAGAAGGTTGAGAACCACTGCTTTAGGGAGACTAACTGGAGATTTTACCTGCAGACTCAGAGCTGGCGCTGAACATGTGACGTGTATTCAGGAAACATTTGTCAAATCATTTCTCGATGCCCGAACTGCTCGGGGTGGGAGAAAGGAAGAACACCATCCTGTAGGGTAGGGATTGTGGTCCCTGTTTTACAGGTGAGAGGACTGAGGTTCCATGCATTGATTCCAGGTGGTCTTGAAGCCCAGGCCACTCACAGGGCTCCCTGGTTTTCTCTTCTCCAAAGCCATGATGCCTCTGGGCCCCTTACTTCTCTCCGTTTCCACTCTGTTGGGGCCCCAGGGTAGACATTCCATGGCCCCCAGAGCCCAGGGATCTGAGAGGCAGTGGAAATCCCCTCCTTTCTCAGTGTGTGTTTTGAGGGGTGAGAAGTGACGGCCAGGTCTTGCAAGCTTGGCAAATCCTGCCCAATATCCGCACCCCCACCCTCGCCCTGGCCCCAGGCAGCTGCTCTTTTAGGTAAAGGACGGGAGAGCAGCTGACAGCACAATTCTCTTCATGTTCATTCTTTCTTCTGAGACTTGCTGTCTCTGAGCCTGACTACAAACACGTTTATAATAAAGCGTGATGTGAAATTTCCTCTAATCTGTCACAGAAGCTGCCCTCGTCCCCATCCCCAGGCAACCAGAGGACCTGGGGAGCGCCGGGTTCTGGGCTCCAGCTGCCAGATGTCTGGGTCCAATCCTGAGATGTCGGCTTCCGATTCTCAGGCACCAAATTGCAAGAATGATGAGACATATAAAGAGAATAAGTTTATTCCACTGGCTGATAAATATTTACCAAGTGTGTGAGGGATTATTGTGGAAACCATCTGAGAAACCTCTCTCTCCTCTCTGCCCTTGGACATGCCGGGTTTGACGTTGGAAGAAGACCTGTTCTGGACTTAATTCATGTGTTAAAACCCTAACCCCGCCCAAGGTGATGGCGTTAGGAGGCGAGGTCATGAGGGTGGAGCCCCCAGGATGGAATTAGTGTCCTTATAAGAAGAGGGAGAGACCCCAGAGCTTGGACATGGTGAGAAGGTGGCCATCTGCTGGCCTGGAAAAAGAGCCCGCCCCAGAACCCAACCGCGCTGATACCCTGATCTTGAACTTGCAGCCCTAGGACTGTGAGAAATAAATGTCTACTGTTTAAGCTCCCCCCAGTCTATGGTATTTTGTTCTAGCGCCTGGGCAGCCTCAGGTAAGACATAAATGCCATGTCAGAGGCAGGAAGGACTGAGGCAGTCACTGCATCAGAGAGAAGGGAGAGCGAAGGAGGACTTTATAAATCTTCCATCCAGCCCCTTGTTTGACAGACGTGGAAACTGAGGCCAGGAGAGAAGCGGCAGAGGAACCTACCGCGTGGCAGGAGGGGCCTGGCTGGGGCCCAGAATTCCTAATGGCTGTCCCAGCTCTCCCAGGGGGAGAGCAGCAAATGGGGTTCAGCAGTTAGGAAGCCGAGGACGCGAACATCCCCTGCCCCCCCTCAGTGCTTTCCGCGAGCGGGGTGTGCTGTGATGTGTGGAGCTCACCCAGCCCTGGCGGGTACTTGGCATTCAGCTCACACTCCACGATGGAGAGGGTCTGTTACCTCCGGCGAGGACTCTGCCTCTCCCTCTCCCTGTCGGGGAACGGGGGCCTGCTGGACTTGCTGGATTAAATCAGGTAAGATGTGGGGAGATGTCAAGAGACCCTCTGGAGAATCCAAATCAATACCACGCAGGAAAACAAAGCTGGCTTTGAAGGCCCGAGTTCACAAAAGAAAGTTCCTTTGCTGCCAAGACAAGTTAGAACAACACAAAAATGCTTGAAACCAGTTCAGGAGTATTTTTTTTAAAAATCATTTTTTCTTTTCCCTCAGAAAGTTTTGGCATTGAGAAGGGATTTTCCCATAGTGCATCTGGGCATATCTGGGTCTGGATGAGGAGGAAAAACACGGAAGTAAATGAATTTGCCTTCCGTTGGTTGATGGTTAATAAGCAAAGCTTCCTCTCGCCCTCTGTCCAGGCACACAGGACTCACCCTGCAGCCAAACCGAGCCCACACTTCTTGAGCATGGGCTCCATTTCTGGAACTTTCCTCCTTTTACCCAAACTTATATGCACCATGTCCATCCACCCTCACCCCCATTCCTTCGAGGCCTTGGTCACAAGTGCTTGACGGTGGCTAAGTGGCTAGATCCCATTCAAGATTGTGGTGCTGGGTAGAAATGCTTTAGTCACGAGAGGCTAGTGTCAGTGGCTCGGGATGAGCCATTTACTGTCTCCCAGACTCCATTTTTGTGTCTGTTTTTTCTTTCAACTGGGGAGAGAGGAAAGGAGAGGAACAGAGAGGGAGAAACATTGATGAGAGAGGAACATCATCGATCGGCTGCCTCCTGCACAGCCCTACTGCGGATCGAGCCCTCAAGCTGGGCCTATGCCCTGATGGGGAATTAAACCATGACCCAGAGGAACATCATCGATCGGCTGCCTCCTGCACAGCCCCTACTGCGGATCGAGCCCTCAACCTGGGCCTGTGCCCTGACGGGGAATTAAACTGTGACCCCCTGGTTCATAGGTCGATGCTCAACCACTGAGATACACTGGTCGGGCTACCAGCCTCCTTTTCCTTATCAGTGGTGTTTGCTCCACCAACCAGAGGCTTGCTGCAAGACCCCAAGCCCATGTGAGTTCATGAATGAATGGGACTGTCTTTGCCCAGCGTGCTTTAGAAATCGCATGGCAGCATGATGAAACATCAGGCTGAGGGGAGACAACTGTTCGTAGATAACCCGCCACCCTCAGATGTGCCCTGGGGGCCCGTGTTGCCTGTGCCTGTCTTGCCTCCTCCTTTGTTTAATCCCTTTCTTGTCTTGCTTTGTTCTCCCAGAGGAAAGGGGGGGGGTGCCCAAGGTGACATCCCTCTTCTGGAGCGACAATGAGCTGACACTCAAGGGCCTGTTCAGCGTGAACTGGCGGCAGCCGCTGGAGAAGAATCAGAACGGCTTTGCCTTTCACTCCTTTCAGGCGCCTGCTTGACGGCGGGCCTGGATGTCCAGGGAGCAGGTGCTGAGTGGGACTTTTCACTTGCCCAGAATTGGTACCCAGGGGCCCAAAAGCAAGGATGAAGAGGCACCAAATGACTCACCTTCTGAAAAGAGAAGGCACAGATGCACCCCTCTGCTGGCCCAGCCCTCTCAGAGGGGGCAGCTGTCCCAGGCAGGGCTCCCCACTCCCCGCTGTGGCATCGTCACTCTGGGAGAGAACACGGGGCGGCCAGAGAGCTCAGTGTCAGGAGCCCATGTGAGGTGTGAGGGCCCAGCACAGCGTGTCCACGTCCTGTTGGGGAGCGGACAGTGTCCTTTGCCCTTTGCTCAGTGTCAGGAGCCCATGTGAGGTGTGAGGGCCCAACACAGCGTGTCCCCATCCTGGCTGTTGGGGAGCGGACAGTGTCCTTTGCCCTCCCTCAGGCCAAGTGGGGTGGGAGGGCTCCCAGAGCACCACCCATGAGGATTTGGGGTGCGAACAGGAAGTGACAGATGGCTTTCATTGCCTAGAGGGATGCTCACTGCTCATCTGTCCCCGTTATATTTGCAGGGGACAAGAGTAGGTGTCATGGAAACAGTCTACATTCGTGTGGTTTGGTGGAAAAGACAGGAAGGTTTCCTGTGGATGAGGGGAAGCGCACGGAAGGGACCCACTACACCAGCCAACGGGCCTGCCAGCGCACCCCGGCTGAGATGCTGTCGGGTCCCTCTGGCCGCGGTCCTGCGGTGGGGTGTGGGGTGATGTAGCCGGAGCTCCCTCTCCCACAGGGAGCCGTGCTCAGAGGGTCTTGACAGTTCCTCCAAGGAGCCCCGCAGGCAGAGCCAGCTCTGGCTTCCTGCCACCTGGAGGCCAGTTTGTATTTGCCGGGAAAGCAGCTACAACCAGCAGCGAGAGGCTCCGAGGATGGCAGTTGAGTAGAGAGACATTCCACCTTGGCCTCATCTCCCTCTGCAACCCGAGGGTGAAGGGGAAGGAGGCGCCTGGAGCTGGCCCGCCTCTCCGCTCTTTCCTCTGCTCCAAGAGTCAGGGTCCCCGCCCAGTCCACGACTTGGAAGAAGGACGGAGAAGTTTATACGTTTTAATAACCAGAAGTCTCCCCAAAGCTATGGGTTCTGTTCAAACTTTCACGACGAGGTCTGCTTTCCAGTGGGGAGGGATGAAGTATTAACAAAACACAATAATTTGCAATAATGCCCCACCCCTGGGCCCCCACTAAGTTGTGACACTTCAGTAAATCACTTACCCCGGGGGAAGGGGACAGTGGGAATGAAAGACTAAGACACAGCATGTCTTGGGAATTCATTTGTTGCTCACATGCCCCCGTGTCTTGCTCCTTTCACCGTGAAAGCACTGGGTCTCGGCCCCAAAGACCCAGCCTAATGAGCGGTTCATCAGAAATGGGTTCCAGTGTGGGAATGTCAGGGCCCCTGTAACAGCTTTTCCCCTAAAGTCGGTTTGGCAGCGGCAGCAAGAGGAATCCGATGCCCCGAGGTGCCAGGAGTCCTCAGAAATGCCCCCCGAGGTCCTGCTCAGAGGGCCACTGGCCAGGGCAGGTGTGAGGTCGGTGGGAGCCTCCAGGCTCCTGCCTGGGCATCAGCTGTTAGGGAGCCCTCCTGGTCTTCGGGCCCCGATCTGAGCACCTGGTCGTTTAGTGGTTCTCAGGATTTGAATTGTCCTTCAGACCCATCCGGTCGGGAGCCCTTCCCCACGGTCCTCTTACCTGCGGAGCAGCCTGAGTGGGCACCACCTCTGGCACCCTTGCTTAGCTCCTGTTTTTTTTTTTTGGTTGCAGCCGGGAGCTCCACCTTGACTGGTTAGCCTGCAAGGTGTTAGGTAAGTGCAGGCCACAAGGTGGCAGCAGAGGACTAGCCTGGCCCCTTGCTCTTGGTGTTGGGAGGCTTCCTAGGGGAGGGAGAAGGCATTTCCTCACCAGAAGGGCAGGTTGGAAAGGAGAGGGAGTGAGGCAGCATTTTAGAGGCTGGGCGGCCAGTACTAACAGATGCAGAGAGATTCCAGAAGGGTGTTGAGGTGGGACTTGAATGGAAAGAATAATAATCATGTATTGAATATTTATGGTGACCTTGGCAATGTGCTCAACACATACACTCTTTGATACATTTCTTGAAACAACCTCATAATTATCCCTTTTCTGATTGTGAGGAAATAGAGGCTCGATTAATTCAATTACTCGCTGAGTTCACACAGCTGTTAGGTGATGGAAGCAAGAATCAAAATCGGGTCTGTCTGCCGTGAACCTGGGCTCTGAACCTTTGGTGAACAGTCAAATGTCAGGCTAAACCAGGGGTTCTCATGGTGAGATTTTGGGACCCTCACTCTCATTAGAAATGCAAGTTCTCAGGCCCCATCCAGATCTACTGAATTAGAAACTGGGTCAGGCTCAGCAATCTGTGTGTTTTCTAAAGTTCTCTGAGGGCCCAGCCTGCATGGCTCTGTGGTTGAGCATCGACCTGTGTACCAGGAGGTCCTGGTTCGATTCCTGGTCAGGGTACATGCTGGGTTGTGGGCTAGGTCCCCAGTGTCGGGTGTGGAGGAGGCAGCCGATCAATGATTCTCTCTCATCATTTATGTTTCTATATCTCTATCCCTCTCCCACTCCCTTCCTCTCTGAAATCAATAAAAAATATATATTAAAAAATAAAATAAAAAATAGAGCTCTCTGAGGGATTCTGATGCCAGCTCAAGTTTGGGAACCACTTGTCATATAGACAAGAGTCCAGTTTGCTTAACCGTTGGGCTGTGGCTTTGCCTCTAGGCACTGCCTCTCACCTGTCCCCAGCGGGCATAGCCTCAAAGGTAAAGAAGTGATGTTAGGGTTCGCCTCAATTCCACCCCAACATGCCAACACCTCTTTCTCCTGCTCAGCTCTGGGGGGGGGGGGGGAGAGAAAGTCTTTGTGGAACTTGGAACTTTTCTCTTCATTAACATGACAAACAGGCTACCTCTATCAAGGGCAGCCAGCGAGACCAGCCTGGAATTTAGAATCTCCTTATAAATAAAGTGTCCGCATTAAGCATTAATGAAAGACAGGGATCTTTATGGTGCCATTCATTTCCAGCCTTTCCAATTCTGTAGCTGAGAGTGTCTTCTGTCTTTGCCCCTGCCACTGATTATGGAACTCTGCCCTGATTTGCGATAGTTTAGGTTCTTAACAAAATCATTATTCATCTGAAAATATTGCATAATATGTAAGACCCAGAGGAAAAGATTCTAAATTGTTAATAGTTGTATTTCTAGCTAGGAATTTCTAGCTGCTTTTATCTTGTTTCTTTGTCTTTTTTTTTTTTTAACTTTGAAGTGTATATGACCTTTTCAGTAAGAAAAAAATGCTGTCATACAAACAAGTCTTTTAATCTGGGAGATGAAGTCAATGGAATGAAAGTTATGAGCCTGAAATTCTTGATGGGGAAGATTTGACGAGGAAGAACTGTTTGAAGTATTCATATAGCCATTTAAGGGAAAAAAATCTCACTAATTTTTACTTGACTTGTTTGAAATTTGTTATGATTTCCATAGGAGATGGGACCCTTTTTGGCTGAGGCTACAGAAGGATATTATGACCATGACCATGGTTAGGAGCACAGACTGTCTCCATGGAGTTTGAACTACCTTCCACCTTCTAACTTACATGCCAGCAGTGGATATGCATTTTCCTTACATATCCATTAGTCAGGCTACAGATGATCAGCGTGTGCACCTATCTCTTGCCTTGAAGTCAGATTGTAAGATATATCAGTGCACCAGTTAAGCTCTAATTTTTTGTGAATGTTTATCCAGACAACTATGCAAATCCTCTCTGCAGGCTGTGTTCCACACACACAGTGGGTTGGATGAATGAAGTTGCAGAACTAAAGCAACAAGATCTACTGAAGTGACCACCTCTCAGAAAATGGGCTTCTGGACATGTCAGAACTCTTTAGAAGTCAGGCAGCCTTGGGGAGATAAAGATATCTTAAGGGCAAGTCCTCATTATAAAGTATGTAAAGTGCAGCATGGGGAATATCCTATATAACAAAAGCCTTATATGCTAAGTGTCTGGTTGTCTGGTAGTCCGTTCAACCAATCAAAGTGTAATATGCTAATGATATGCTAAGGCTGCTCAGCTGCTTGCTATGACATGCACTGACCACCAGGGGGCAGATGTTCCGACAAGTAGGTTAGCTTGCTGCTGGGGTCTGCCGATCCAGACTGAGCAAGACAGGCCAGACACGTCCTAGAGTCCTCCTGCGGTCCCTCCCTGGCTGGCCAACCTCCCGCATCCCTCCCTGGCCCTGATCATGCACTAGTGGGGTCCCTTGGCTGGGCCTGCACCCTCTCACAATCTGGGACCCTTTGGGGAATGTCAAAGAGCTGGTTTTGGTCCGATCCCACAGGCCAGGCCGAAGGACCCCACTGGTGCATGAATTCGTGCATTGGGCCTCTAGTAGTCAATAATATTGTGATAGCTATGTATGGTGCCAGGCGTATACTGGGATTATTGAGAGGATCACTTTGTAAAGTATATGATTGTCTAATCACTATACTGTACACCTGAAACTAATACAAAGTAATATTGAATGTCAACTTTAATTGAAAAATAATTTTTTTTTTTAAAAAAGGAGTGGACTTAATTCTCCTCCCATTGAATCAGACCTCGTGACTTCCTTTGACCAAGTGAATGCACTTAAATGGACATTGTGAGACTTCTGAACCAGGTCTCAAGGACAACAGTCTCATTTGGAGGCACTGGAGTTAGAATTTCAACATGTGGATTTCGGGGGTACAACTCAGCCCATACTACTGCCTAAAGTTTAAGACAGCTTATTTTCCATGTATTTCTTTCTTTCTTTTTTTTTTTTGAAACAGGGAGTGGAAGGGAGAGGGAGGGAGGGAAGGAGGGAGAGATAGAGACAGAGATAGGGGGTGGGGGGGGGAGAGAGAGAGAGAGAGAGAGAGAGAGAAAGTTGTTGTTCCAGTTGTTTATTCATTCTTCGGTAGCCTTTTAAAAAATAGATATGTTTTTGCCCTAGCATTCTGATGACGCTTCCTGCTTGAAAACTGGATGTGGTATGTATGTATTCAGATGATATTTCCTTGAGTTGTCCACTTGAATAATCTGTATGTTTTTTTGTTGTTGTTTCTTGTTTAGTTCCATACAAAGATTCTTATTTATTCATATCTGATTTATTCATTTTTTATTTTATTTTAAAACCCGTATGGTTTTATGAACTGGTGTCTCCCCAATAATTTCAACGAGAGAGAGAGAGAGAGAGAGAGAGAGAGAGACATCAGTGATGAGAGAGAATCATGGATTGATCGGCTGCCTCTTG
>NW_005370809.1:373513-422292 GCF_000412655.1 Myotis brandtii | reverse complement strand
GTGGCCCGGGCCGCCCCGTGTTTGTTCAGGCCAACCCTGGAAAAAGATTTTCCTAGCCAAGGGGGTTGGGGGTGAGGGCCCGGGACGCAATAGGCCCTCCAGGCGGGCGGTGAGACGCCCTTGCCGGCCGGAGATCCGGATCCGTCCAGCTGAGGTTCTTCCATGTATTTCTTGTCTACTGACAGAGGAGCAATTGTGTGAGCTTTGAACTGATCATCCATTAAGTTGCCAGGTACCATTCTTAGCAATACCTTTCCAAGTATCAAAAATGCATAAAACAGTTTAAGGAGTACAGGCCCCCATGTCACCTTCCCACCCCAGTACCCTGTCTTTCCTGGCTGCATTCTGGGGTTGCCTGAGCATCCTCTGGGGCTCACTGCCAACGGCAAGAAGGAACAGTCTGAAGGAGGAGGCCAGCAATCCATGGAGACCACCACCACCCGCGGCCATCTCTGCTGATACTTCGGAGACCCTCTTGTGTCAGGGGCAAGGTAAGAATGCGACTTTTGCCAAACTCTCAAGGAGAGAAGCAAGCTTACATGGTTTGGAGAAAGCTATTTGCTCACATTCTAAGAATTAGACCTGGTCCCTTAGCATCCAGCCTCCAAATAGAGACAGGAAAGCCAGAGAGCAGAGGTGATGGCAGGATGGACCGTGCCTGTGTGTATCTGTGACTGTTGACCTTGGTTATCAGTGCACACACAGCAAAGCAGGAATTGGTTCATAGAATAATCTAGATTTCTGAAGGGTAATCGGTTAGTAAGTATTTATTGAAGACTTGCTACCTGGGAAGCCCTGTGTGATGGGTTGTGAAGAAAGATTTCCATCTTAACTCCTGCTGTTTAAATAATTTCTGAACTGCCTGAGTCGACTTTTCCGCCTAATTGAGTCTAAGTTAGATCACAGAGCTGGATCTGATGACTTGGCTCCTGCGGAGCCTCCGGTTGCTAGTTCTTGCTTCTACTGATCGCTGGCCTAGGGCTGGGGCTGTGGAAAGTCAATGGATCCAATTCATTCTCTCATCTGTCAACTCAACAGACATTGTTAAAGATCTTATTATGGGTGCCAGAACGCTGACATCTGCAGACCCGTAACCCAGGGCCACTGTGTTTAAAGACTCAACCTCGAAATTGCTCATTTGAGTGAATCCTTGAAAATAACAGCAAGTGTTACTTGCTTCATTCCAAAAGTGGAGCTCAGAGAAAATGTTCTAAGTGGTGAATACCAGGTAGTACTGAGGTTCTGTGAAACTTAGTTACGTGTACCCACTTCATTTTGTGTGTACGAATAATAAAAACAACGAAGAACGTTTGTTCAGCAGAAACACCAATAAGAAAATGAAAGACAAACTATGGGGCGGGAAAGATATTTTCACCCATTATTATGACAAAAGACTAGTGCCCAGAATACAGAAATGACTCCTCCAAATCAATAAGAAAAAGACAAATAATTCAAAAGAAAAATCAGCAAAGGATCTCAATGCAGTCTTCATAAAAAGGAAATGTAAATGGGCAATAGATCTGTGAGAATGTGCTTCCTTCACTAGCCATCAAGGAAATTCAAAACAGAACCATCAAGGAATATCATTACAAACTCACCCAAAAGGCCAAAATTGACTCTGAAATACCGGGTGTTGGCGAGATGTGGAGCAGAGGACATTTTCCCTTACCCTGGGACATAAAATGGTGCAAAGACCATGGGAAATTATCGTTGAAGATCTTTATTCCTTATGACTCAGAGCTTCTTTTCTGGGCACCAACTATGAAGAATGTGTGCACAAGTGCACCAGGAAGAATGCATAAACAATAAGCAATGTTCCCAATAGCTTTGTTCCTCATTGTCACCAACTGAAAGCAACCTAAGTGTCTATTAACAGAGGGATGGAGAAATAAATGTGACACCTAGCTACAGTGGAATATCATCCAGCAGTGAAAAGGAATAAATGACAGCTGCACACAATAGTGTGCATATTACAAACATGATGAGCGAGGACCACCAGAAGAACGGCATCTCTTTTGCCACTGTCAGGACCACCGCCCCCCCCCCCTTCCTAGTGCTGGGGATGCCCCACCCCATTTTCCTAGTCCCAGGGAGGGGCAAGAGCAGCCTCTGATCACCTCTACCACGACGTGTGTGAAACACAAGAATTTCCCTGGCCCTTCCACCCGAGGTCATGGACCTGTGCTGTTCTCTGCAAATTGCACAAACCAAGACATGCTTGAGTGTTAGTAGATTAGGAAAGTGCCCTCCATAGCAGCATGCTTACATTTAAAAGGAGTCTTCTGAAGAAATTGCATAAAACACCACAGTAGGCCACGTGGAGATAGACTTGGGAACCGGCTGCCATTCAGGCAGAAACAATGGCTCGCTCATTGTGAGGCTGCGTGGTCTAAACCCCCTTTTTTTTAATTAAAAAAAAAATCATTTTATTTTATTTAAATTTTTTTTTAAAAACCTCTTTTGCTCTCTGTTGCTAACCTCTGAGATAAGGTGCTAGTAGATGCAATGAGAGAATTTCTCTGGTCTTGGGATTCAGAAAAAATACAGATGGATGGTTCTACCCTGGCAGAGGGGGGCTGAGTCTTTGATGGAGTCCGTGCTCCTTGAGCAGATGATTTCCCAGTGGGTCCCATCTGCCCCGGTCACAGGAAGGCAGCAAGGGTGGGGTGGAGTGTGCCCTGCACTTCCAGGATAGGAGAGGAGAAGCCCTGGGCTCCGCAGATCCTGGAGCTCACCATTCAGAAGCTGCCGCTGATGCTCTGTGAACCTGAGGCCTCAAATCCTTCCTCTGTCCAAGGAGATTTAAATAGAATGATTGCCGAGGTCGATCTCAGCTCTGAAACGACTTTCTCTTTTCTTGCCACATATTTCAGCAAACACTTCTCAAACCGGCAATATGGATTTTACAATTCTCAATTCGTTTAGCTGCTACTAATGATCTGCCTATGGATGGAATATCTGTATCTTTTATTGGCTAAGCATTCCCCGGACACATGCTGAGTGCTTGATTTAGGATGGAAAATCCCTACGTGGCAGGACTTGTGGAAAGAATCACCTCACTGTGAAGCAGTAGCCTAGACTCAGTTTAGTGCAGCGGTTCCCAACCTTTTCTTGGCCACGCCCCATCTAAGCATCTCTAAAATCCTGATGTCCCCCTCCCCCCCGTGACATATAATTCTTATTAAAAAAGTGAACTCCTATTCACATAGAGGGAGACTAAAAGGCCATAAACAAGCTTCCAAAGAACATGGCATCCTTGAAAGAGAAAAATAAAAGAACAAAAGGACAGTTGAAGTACTGAGGAAGAAATCACTAAGAAATTGTAAAAAAATAATAATCATATGAAGTGATATGAAAAAATAGCAAATAAAGTTTCAAAACATAACAGAGAACTGAAATGTATAAATATGTCACAAAATATATTACATACTGTATACAAGGCCCCTAGAACCATAGAAAAGAAAAAAATTCATAACATAACAGAGAACTGAAATGCATAAATATGTCACAAAATATATTTACATACTGTATACCCTAGAACCATAGAAATGAAAAAATTCACTGTTAATAACTCATTCTCGAATTGCCCCCCCTTAAAAATCAAATTGCCCCCCAGTGGGGCGTCTGTCCCATGTTGGAAACCACTGGTTTAGTCTCTTGACTTCAGGGTGTGGTCTGACAAGGTCCTGGCAGAATGCCAGGGTCCTGGGCAGCCAGGTGGCACAGAGGGCATTGTGTGCCTTTCTCATTTTGACTTCATTCCTGATATCATGGGGATGCAGGCCTGGCTGGAGGCCAAGGGGGCCTGGCATGTGGCTCATGTGCTACAACTTAACCCTCCGATGCCTAGAAAAGGCATGACTCATCCCTCACAGAGCGGCTTTCTGAGAAACCCAAGTGCCTCCTCCTAATTCTTCTCAGCGCAACCCTTCAGCTGATCAAGGGTGGCACCGGGATGGGACCACTTTGACATCTTTGAGAGAGAAAAATGTAGATAGTACGTTTAACTTAGTTGGAGAATTTTGGTTTAACAGATCTCGCCCTAAATGGCACAGCCTGTGACAATCCGCAGCCTTCCCGTTGGTTCCTGGAGACTGACTTGCTCAGAGCCCCTTCTGCCTTCTCATTCTGTTTTCAGCGCTTCCTGTCCCACCTGGGATTCACCACTAGCCTGTTTCCCAGTAAACACACCTTCGAGATTTTACTCGGGGAGTCCTGGGGGCAGCGCTACATTTCAGGAGGAGCTGTCACCTGAGTTTATCTCTCTGAATTCCCATCTACTCCTCTCCAGGGGTAAACATAGCCTACTCCTCTCATCCATAGCCTCTGTTTATCGAAAACTTCCCCTGGACCAGGCACTCAGCTTCATCCTTCGCATACATTATTTTATTTCCTCTCCACACAACCTCATGAAGGATTCACTTTTATTGACCTCGTTCTGCAGATGAGAACACAGAGGCACTGAACAGCTAGGTAACTGGTCTGAGGCTACACTGCTGCTAAGCGACAGACTTGGGATTCAAACCCAGGCAGTCAGATTCCAGAGTCTGTGATCCTGGCGCTGACACTTGACTGTCTCCCATGAAAGCATTTTTGTCAGTGTTAAATATTTGTTTTACTAACAAAATACTGGCTCTTCCACAAAATACCGACTTCTGCGCATGGGCCACCAAGTTTCAATCGCACTGTACGTGCGTGCCCGCACGTGGTATTTTGTGGAAGAGCCACACTCAAGGGGCCAAAGAGCCGCATGTGTCTCATGAGCCGCAGTTTGCCGACCACGGGTCTAGGCAAATGCAGAGCTCGCCAAAGGAGGGACTCTGGTGAGTGTAACCCTCTTTATGTCTTTCCATAAATATGTGTATTTCTAAATTTTGCATTAGATAGTCAACACTAGAGGACCCAAGACTGGGGATACTGTATTATATTGACTCCAAGACATCATCGATGGGAAGGTGCACCATAGTTTTATGCAGCATTGAAAAGAGGATGCAAGGTCTTAGTGATACTACAGCAGGACCAGTGACTTGGTCACATTGCTTCTAAATTTCTTTAACAAATTTCCAAGTCTAGGTAACTTCTCCTGCCTGCAGTCTCAGGAACAAAACATTGCCTGGCTTCAGCCACTTGCAGATATCTTTCTTCCTTAGGTCCCAGGAAGAGCTTGCTGGTTATTTTCTATGAAAGTGTAAAATTGCAGTTATTCCTTCAGTGTTAAATATTTGCTTTACTAACATCACATTGATACCCCACTGCTCTATTTTCTTCTTTTTCTAAAAGAAACACAATAAGCATTTCACTTCAATGCTGAATCACTGTATATTTTGGAAGACTTTATTCCTCTTTATTACGGAAATGCTGAAGCGCATAAAAACAGTGAAAAGAATGGAATAAGGAACTCCCATGAGTCCATTTATCTAACTTCAGCAATTACCAACATTTCACTATTCAGGTCTGAAGACATTTTAAACTCCATGTGTGAGCCTAGACCAGTGGTCGGCAAACTCATTAGTCAACAGAGCCGAATATCAACAGTACAACGATTGAAATTTCTTTTGAGAGCCAAATTTTTTAAACTTAAACTATATAGGTAGGTACATTGTTATTAACTTAATTAGGATACTCCTAGGGCTTAGGAAGAGCCACCCTCGAGGGGGCCAAAGAGCCGCATGTGGCTCGCGAGCCGAGGTTTGCCGACCACTGGCTTAGACAATGGGCATAGCTCTCACCACGTTGGGGCTCGTGGGCAGCCACAATCCACCACAGCGGCTGGCCTTCTGTTTGGGAGAGATGGAGGCCACCGTTTCTGCAAGACACAACCCCATCTCAGAGATGTTAACATGTGAGCACCTGTGGGTCTTCGCATTGAAGACATGAAACAGCAGCGGCGAGGCCAGTACCTAAGGGGGTCATGCTTTTCCTTACTCAGTACTTTGTTTCGTTTTTCTGTTTTTATTTTCCCTTTTTCCCCTTTTAGCCTCCCCTCCCAGACCAAAACACAAACAGCAGAGTCTTTGCAAGCGCCTCCTTCTCCTCACCCCGACTTTAGACCGTCAGGGCCAGGGAGACTTTGGCAGCCCATTGATCACGTTGCGGGCTCTGGCTGGAGAGAGCCCAGGGCTTGCTGCTTTTCCTTCTGAAGATCGGGTCACCCCCACACACCTGAGGGTGCGTGTGCAGCTCATTCTGGCTGCTCTTGGCTTCTGAGCCCTGACCAGACATGCGTGTTTCTTGAACCACAAGCAGTGCTCACTGTCTGCAGGGTTAGTGCCTGAGCCAGTTGCTGAGGTGCCGCACCCTCCCTGCCCTGATGGTCCTGCCACGTGGACTCACGCACTTGCCTTTCTTCTTTCTTGTCCCTTGTCCTGGATCTTGTTCCCTCTCCTGCCAAACGGTGTCCCTGGGTCAATATCCTGATAAAAGATCCCCTAGGCCTGGAAACAGGCCCCCAAATCTGTGAATTCTCATGTCAGGACTTGCAAGGCTGCGCACCGTGGGCTGAGTGTGAGAGCTTGGGGAAGACAGCTTGGCCAAGAGATGCCGTCTCTGGGCTCTGACCCCATGGTGCTGCCCCCTGGCGGAAAGCAGTGTGGGCAGAAACCTCACGAGGCTGGGAGTGCCCACCCACAAGGCCAGAGGAGAGCCGCAGAGTGGACGGGATGACAGGCACGGAGTTCTGATCTTACCTTTGCCAATGGCTAGCTGTCAAAGTCCCTGTGAGGTCACATATCCGGGGGCCTCACCACTTCGCTGCGCCCTGGCCAAGCTCACTGCCAACCTTCTTCCCTTTGTCGGCAGGCTTTCTTCAAGCAGCTGTGGGGAGCCCATGCCTGGGCTCTGCAGCCTCAACAAATGACTCTGGGAGAGGATATGAGCCCTCCAGCTCCCTGACTGCAGGGTGGGAGGGCGGGGGGCAGCACAAGGCCCCAGTTCTGCTCTACTCCCAGACTGTCCTCGGGGACCAGCCTCCTGTGCCCTCACTGGCTGCCTTCTCTCCCGGGGCTCACTGTCCCACTTCTCTGTTTTCTCCGTCTCTTAAATAAACTACTTGCATTTGAATCCTTGTTTGAGGGTCTGCCTCTGGGGCAACAAAAACTAAGACAATGAGCAAGTGGGCCATTGAATTTCCTCAGGCCATGGGTTCCTCACCTCTTAGGTAACAGCAGAGTTTGCAAGTGTGAGTGCTGTTGGTTTCCTGGGCATTTCTACACCTGCCGTCCTACTTGGAGCTCAGGAAAGACCTGTGAAGGTCTTGTTATCTCATTTTGCAGATGAGGAATGAGGTCCCAAGAGGTTTGCTGAGTTGCCCAAGACCCTCCCACTGTAGGTGGCTGAGCTGAGATCGGAGTGCAGGCCTTGAACTCTGAGACCACCCCAGTTTCCTCTCCAGTCTTTCTTCCTTCTCTCTCTCTTTCTTTCTTTCTTTCTTTCTTTCTTTCTTTCTTTCTTTCTTTTCTTTCTTTCTTTCTTTCTTTCTTTCTCTCTCTCTCTCTCTCTCTCTCTCTCTTTCTTTCTTTCTTTCTTTCTTTTCTTTCTTTATTTTAAATATATTTTTATTGATTTTAGAGAGGAAAGGAGAGGGAGAGAGAGATAGAAACATCAATGAGAGAATCATTGACCGGCTGCCTCCTGCATGCCCCGCCCCCCCAATGGGGATCGAGCCCACAACCTGGGCATGTGCCCTTGATCAGAATCGAACCATGGCCCCTTCAGTCCACAGGCTGATGCTCTATCCTCTGAGCCAAACCAGCTAGGGCCTCTTCAGTGTTTCTTGTCCTCACAGTTTCTCTTCAAAAGTTGTTCTTATATTTCTCAGAGTCCAGGGAAGAAGAATTCAGTGTCTGAGACTGATTCCATCATCTGGGCTTTGTCCTTTGGCGGTGTGTGTGTGTGTGTGTGTGTGTGTATCTGGTAGCCTGTCCAGGCTCAGCGTCCTCCACAGGACTCCCCAGGGTGCTGGACATTCACGTCTCAGGATCCCACCTCTCTAATTGGCATTGGGCCTTCAGCCCCCGTGTCACAGCTGAACCTAGAAGCACAGTCAGGGCTGCCTTGGCCACAGGCTGCAGGATGGGTTGTTTACATGGCCCCATAGTGCCACTTGGCCGATCTCCTAGCAACATTAACTGGTTCTTGGTGCTGACTCTCAGCAAGGCCTGTACTATAACCTCCTGGGAGAAAGGCCACCCCGTTCTAGAGGAAGAAGTAAGGGTGCCCCAGTGAGACACTAGCTTTATTATTAGCCAACCCCAGGGAGCAGGTCTTCGGATGCCGTCCACCCTACACCTCTCACCTGGTCCCAGATGCCACCCAGCCTCCAGGCAGGAAAGCAAGTGTGGGCTGTGAACTTTGTCGGTAACTCTCTTGGATTGGTGGGTGGCTTTCCTTGTTCATTCATGGAACACTGTCACCCCAGCAACTGCCTCTGTTCCTTCCATTTCTCATTCTCAATCTCATGCTCTCCCTTAGTTTTGGGAAGGTGACAAAATCTAGCCAACGCCACTTTGATGTGACATTCCTCAGGGTAGGCTAACAGTCATCCCCGCCTCCCTCTGTTTCTGGCTATTTCAGGTAACCATTTCCCCGGCGCCGGCTTCCAGGGCTGATCAGGGGCTGATTTCTTGGCCAGCACCTGGCTGGGCCATCACGACCACTCACACGGAGTATTTGAAAAGGTCCCCTTTCCCACTTAGGTGGTCTTTATACCTCTGGACAGAAGCAGCGAAGACTAGGTTGAGCCTTTGCAATCTCAAAGGCACCTTGCTAGCCTTTTTCTATTTTCTGGGCTGTTTTTACTTTGAGAGGTTATTCTTGGCCATTAGCTTTGATCATGGCCAAGAATAGATGGAGGGGCAGTGATGCTCTGATTGAAGGAGGCTGGCAAGAGGCTCAAGCCCCCGCCCAGTAAGAGCTACGGCTAGTAGCTGTGGCGGGACTCGGACGCTCACATCACTGTGGGGTTCGTGTTGAGTCAACAGAGCTCTGGTCAAGGCAGCGGTGCTATCAGGGAGGGTAACTACCTGTGGACAATCACGACTCTTGGAGTGGAAGGTGCTTCCTAGGGACTCTAATGATCAGATTCGAATAGATCAGTTGCTTGGAGAGAGGCCAAGGGATCAGGACACAGGCAGGGCCGGGGAAGTTTTGAAGGAGGGGAGAATCAGTGACCTCAGAGTGTAGGGTATGTGAGCCACACAGAGAGTTGCCTTGCTTAGCGAAGGGCAAGGATGAGGGCCCTGGGCACTGGAGGATGGGGGACAAAAAGGCGATAAAGGCCACCAAAGGTGGTTCTTCAGTTTTGCCTGAGATCAGCTCTCACTTTGATCTGTGTCGCCCAAACTTTATAGCAGTCTTTCCCACCCATTGGTGAGTTTTGCGCCACCTCATTTAAAAAATTCTATATATTTTTTGGAGCAGCGGTGAATGGTGGAGAGAGCAAAAATCAGAAAGGAGAATTTAAAAGATAATACTTGAGTCTCCACTTTCCTACATTGAGAATGGGAGAAATACAGAATTATTGTGAGGATCCACTAAGATTCATGTGTCTTGCAGTGGTTCTCAACCTTCTGGCCCTTTAAATACAGTTCCTCATGTTGTGACCCAACGATAAAATTATTTTCGTTGCTACTTCATAACTGTAATGTTGCTACTGTTATGAATCGTAATGTAAATATCTGATATGCAGGATGGTCTTAGGCGACCCCTGTGAAAGGGTCGTTCGACCGCCAAAGGGGTCGCGACCCACAGGTTGAGAACCATTGAATTTTGTAAACGGTGAAACTCCCAGGCAAATGGCCACTTTAATGATCTTGGAAAACACCTCCCTTCACACTGTTAATTACTCTCATCTTTTGAAAATTAGCGGGAGATCTTACAACACCTTTCTGGGCTTGCAAATTCTGAGTGAGGAAGGATTTCAGCAGGGCCTCAGGCAGCAGGAATCTTTTCTCTTGGACGCCCCTGGAAGGAGCTGTCCAAAGGGGCATCGCCGGAGAGGGTCCGAGAAGACAGTGTGGGCGTTAGGAGGAGACAGGGCCACAATGTGAACACACGTGGCTGCCTGAGCCCTTCGTCTGGTGTTTTCTCAGCCGGCAACTAAAATCCTTCCCCAAGCCCTCACCGGTTTGGCTCAGTGATAGAGCATGGCCTGTGGACTGAAGGGTCCCAGGTTTGATTCTGGTCAAGGGCACATGCCTGGGTTTCAGACTCTATTCCCAGGAGGGGGCGTGCTGGAGGCAGCCAGTCAATGATTCTCTCTCATCACTGATGTTTCTATCTTTCTCTATCCCTCTCCCTTCCTCTCTGAAATCAATATATATATAGCCTCCCCTGATTTGTGGGGTGTGCAATGACAGTCACTGCTGCCTGCAAACCTTCTGCAAATGTCAAACCCATTACCCGGCAGAGGAAGACAGGGTTTTAATGGAACGTTTCCTCCAACCTTCAGCCCTCCACAGTGATAACAGGACTGCTGGTGGCATTACGGCCTTTTTGCAAGACCCAGACTGGAAAAAGCAAATGGTCTCCACAGAAATGTGTGGGCTGGAATAAGTCTGACCTTCTGTTTGTTTTTTGATGTCCCGTCTCTTCTGCCTGCCAACATTTTCTGCTCACAGAAGAAGGACTACCTGTCACAACGGGTCTTCATGCAGGTAAAAACCCAAGACACCAAGCAAGAAAGGTCGAGCGAGAATCAGGCTGACACTCTGAAGGGCGTGTCTTGCTTTCCTTGTAACTGTGAAGGTGCTCAGACTGTGCGGCACCTCGGACACTTAGACACGGCCCTTTCCTCACCCTGCCAAACCCTCCTTTAACCCTGAGTTTTCTCTTTCTCTCCCTCTGGCCAAGCTTCTGAAAAACGTAACCTATACTCACTGTCTCCCTTTTTATATTCCATCACTGTTCACCTGCTCTCCTTCTGTGTGTGAGTGTGTGTGTTGTTACAAATGGTTAAAGAAGACAATTAGGTGATACATAGTTTAATTAAAAAATTTTAGTTTTTGAAATACATGTTTTTATTGATTTTTTTAGAGAAAGAAGGAGAGTGAGAGAAACATCATCTATCGGCTGGGACAACACTCAACCAACTGAGCCACACGGGCCAGAGCTGATTTCAGTGTTTAAAACAACCTCTTAGTGTGGTGCTGAAGCAAGAAGGCTGGGGCTGTGACAAGAGAGTCTCTCTCTCTCTCTCTCTCTCTCTCTCTCTCTCTCTCTCACCTTCTCTCCTTCTCTGTCTCTCTCTCTCGTTGAAAATATAGTTCCCAATTTTATCTTTTTTTATTTGCTGGTTGCACAGCAAGGTTCCAGGATGTGGTCTGGCGCTTGACAGAGAGCTTGAGGCAGCTGTAGCTGCAGTTTTGACATGATGCTCAGTGGTGTATCACTTTTCTGTCTGTTTTCCTTTAGTCCAAGGCTGTGAAACACTTTTCCCGCCGGTGCACAGCTGGTGAGGGCTGCTTACCACAGTGCTGTCCTCTGTTTTGGTGGCCTGCTGTCCACATTGGCATTCGAGGATCCTAGGATTTCTAGTCTTCCTGCAAAGCCCCGATATCTTATCATGTGGATGCAGCACATCTTTTTTTTCAATGCTTCCTTTGCTTCTGTTTTTAGGTGTGATTGAATTCTGCAAAAGCCTCTCAGGAGAGTGAAAGAATGTTTTTTGACAAGCACTTGACATCCTCCGTTTGTCACATTCCACTTTTACTTGGTGTTTGGGCTACTGTCTACCACGTGGTACCTGCAAGCTCTCAGTCTCTCTCACAGGCATGTATGCCATGGGTGTCCCCTCATGCCTGGCCCTAGCCCACATAAGAGCAGAATTTACTATTTTCAATCCATTCTCCATCTCTGAGCATATTTGGGCAACAGTGGACTTCTTGCTCCTGAATTGATCTACTACTTTATTTTCAGGTCTTGATCACCAATGACGTGACATGGCCCTTGGGGGCTATAGTCCCCTCAGTAAGACCCTGCTACCCTCATGGTGTCCCCAGACACAGAGCATGTGTGGGGCATGGATGTGTGCAGGTTGCACCTGCACCGCGAGCACACCACACGGCCCACCTTTCAATCCCCCTTAACACCGCCAATGTGATGTTAGCACTCTCAGAATGAAATCTTAGGACTATCCAAGAAGAATGATACAAATCTTGAAACTCTTCTCCAAATTGACTACCACTGAAAAAACTCTCTCCCTGATCATGTCTTACCTGAGGCCCCAGCCATCTGCTGAGTTGGTATTTGGAGTTTTCTTTTCAAAGACAATTTCTCCACCTTGTTCATTATTGAACTCAGAGCCTCCACCTCTACCTATAGGTTGTTCAAAAGAAAGCTCAAATTCTATTTCTTTATTACTCAGAGTAGTTTATCTTCTCTCTGTCACAACCATTCTTTCCAGCACAACCTTGGGACCTCATTTTCACACTGAAATACCAAACGAAAGGGCAAACTTCCCCTCCTCTCTCTTGAATTTTGCCAATCCCCTCAGAATATAAAACTGATTATATTTAGTTCCATATTTAAAATTGGGAATGTTCTTTTCCCTTATGGCACACAGATCAGACCTTTTGAATACTCACCCACAGTTTTATATTTCAAATAGTTTTTCCTTATGGGTCCATTACAAAGAAGACACTTTAAACTCAGGAATCCATAGCCATTTCAGTTACAACTGATTCACTAATTCATACCTATTACAATAATGATGGCAATTGTTATGATGACAGAGAAAATTATTAAACTATTATTAAGTCTTGGCATATATCTGTTATAAATACTTTTGATAGCTCCTAACTACACACTTATTTTTCCATAAAAAATATTTTCTGTAGATTCCATACTTAGAATGGATTTAACTGGTACAGGGCACCAGAGCAGTGTGTCAGCCAGGACACATTTTTATTGATTAACTGTGACTTTTCTGATTGATAAGTGCCCTGCTTACTATTTGCAATGTTACTTTTGTCTACTCATGTCTGGCATCAAATTAAGAATTGAAAATAAAATCAGTCAAACTCCTAATCACTTGGAATACATAACTCCAAGTCATTCATTTATTTAAATTATGGAATTGGTTTAACTAAGCAAGTACACATATCCGATCAGACATACTGAGTGTGTAGAAGCCCATCTTAGAGGTTGGGACTGTGAGTTCAGGGAACTGAAACCCTGATTGGACAGATGGGATTATCCCACATGAGGATCACTCCATACTTTTGTGTGTGCTGCTAGTTTTCCCGGGCCTCCCCCACGCTTGAGCTAGCCCTGGGCTTGGTTGATGGCGACAATGGTTTTTGACTCTGATAACCTGCGCCATTTGATTTTCAAGAGTGTCTGTCTTGGGTTTCCAGTGGCTCACTCACTCCTCAATGGTAGTTCACTGGGCCTTGGTGACTACTGTAGTTTTCCTGCCCCTGTCTGAATGGCCCTCCTGGGTTAACAAGAGTCTTGGGGGTTCAGCCTGAACTTGCAGTGGGGCAGATTGGGTGACAGCTGTGGGCTGTAGAAGAAAGAGGAACCACCCTCAGCATCTCAGACATAGTGTCACACCCAGTGGAAAGTTTTAGAGACTGGGTAGGAAGCAAGACCTAGATCATGCTGACGAAGGAGATCCAACAGGGAAAAGAGCCAGGAGATAACTTTGAGCCCACGACTTGTGGAAGGTGGAGTCTTTCATGGGGCGGGGGGTGGAGGTTGGGGATAGGCTGGTGACTTGGGGTAGGAAGGAACTGTGAAAGACTGGTGACATTTCTCATTTTTTTATATCATTGTTGGCAATTTCATTCAGCAGAAGATTCTGTTCACATTGAAAGGGTGAGGGCTATGCCCTCCATCTTGCCCCGGATCCTCCATTTTTGGGCAGCAGCCATTAGCCATGTGCTCAGCAAGGAGCTTCTTCCCGGAAGCCCAAGCCTCTGCTAGCCACACCTAGGATTTCTTTAAACTAACCAATGATAATCAAGGGAAGTGCATGCCATGGACACAACCACATCCTGTGTAACAAGACCCCGACTTGCACCTGGCCAATCGGCAGGGCCCACAGTCCTCTCTCCTCCCCTTACTCCAACCCCCCTATAAAACCCCTCTTCCCACAGGGCTCTCTCTCTCTGCCCCCTGCCGCTGCATCAGTGAGTGTGGTGGACGGAGAGCTCGAGCTAGCTTGAATAAAGACTCTTTTTTCTTTTACATCGGACTCGGCTGGCTCCCTGATGGTCTTTTGGGGATCCTGAAATCTGGGCAAAACAACATCTCCAGGACTTCACTGCTCCTCAAGTTGGAAAGGAGCCCCTCAAGGGATTGCACATCTTTAGCCAACATGGTGTGATCTGATATCCAAGTAATGGAAGATCTTAAGTCTTGTACTTTTAATGTTATTATCCCTTCTTTTACGAAACTTAAAACAAGTTTTCAAGGGAGCATGAGCCCTGTGACAGTACCCAAACTACCCTCGTACCACTGGGCTGTATTAGGTCCCACATAGATCAGCTCTTTCTTAATTCTAGTGTGCTCTCTGCCTTTCTAGGGCACCCCTTTAGTGGAATCTTGTGTGGGTCAGGCAGCCATCACTTTCCCCTTTGTCTAAAAGTCATAATTCCAATGTCCTAGGGCCAGACCTTATTGATCTGGCATCATTCTTGTACAATTTCCTAGGGCCTGTTCCTGGAAGCTCAGTGTAGGAGGGTCTCAACTCTTACAGCTCAGATGATACAGAGATGGAAGTGAAAGAGAGCATGCAATGACTACCATTCTGAGACTCTGCTGTAGCTGTGAATGTCAAGAGAATAGGTGGTCCCAGCCCAGCTTTGTGCTTATTTCCTCTGTTTTAATATAACGTCTGTCTGCCTCCTTGTCTCCTGCCCCAGTTCTGGCTTGTCAGCCTAATGAAGTGACATCAGCACTAATTATTCCATTCCTTATGCCTCTGAGTACCATTCTACATGTTAATGCCTCTATCAATAGGAGTGAGGTGAAGGGTTCTCAACACTGGATCCTCATGATGCCCCTCTAGTCACTGCAATGCCAGCTCAGTTTCTCAAGCCTGTCATTTGCTGTCACTTATGGGTTGCACAATTCGGGCTGCGATGACATTCCAGGAAGGAAGCCAGAGAGGAATTTTGTCCTTCTTTTTGGAAATCACAAGATCCAGGTTATCCTTGGTAGCAAGGTAGACCCTGCTTTTCTGGTAAAAAGTCCATATTTCCACATTCTCACAATCATTGCAGTCTTTGCTGAGAGAGAAATACAAACCAGCTGAGACCCTCCTCCAACCCCCAGGAATGCTGATGTTTGGTTTGAGAGTCCGAGCTATATGCTAGAAATGACATAACGATAATCTAGGGATCAATGCGCCAATAAGAGAGAGAATCATGGCCAGTGGGTCTCTTTGGAGTAGAGCACAGAGCTGTGGTCTGACTATCAAGAGATGAAGGCCCTAGGCCACCCCCACCATTACTTGTGTAGCTTTAGCTACTGTTTCAGTTAATTCAGGCTGCTATAACAAAATACCATAGGCTGTGTGGTTTTTAAACAACAGACATTTTATTTCTCATAGTTCTGGAGGCAGAAATCTGAGATTAGGGTGCCAGCATGTCTGGGTTCTGGTGAGAGACCTCTTCCAGGTTGCAGTCTGCTGACTTCTCACATACAGAAGAGACTAAGGAGCTCTCTGGAGTCTCTTTTATAAGGACATTACTCATGAAACTGTGCCCTCATGACCTAATTACCTCCCAAATGTCCTACCTCCTAATACCATCACCTTGAGGGGTAGGATTTCAACAGGTGAATTTAATCTATAACAGTTAACCTATATTTGGACCCTATTATTCCTGTCTGTAGAATAAAAGGATTGTTATAGTTAGTTTCTAAATTCTAAGCTGAGAGCACTTGCAGAAATGTCATAGATTTAATGTTTTTGGACTTCAATAAGGCACATGGAGAGACTTTGTATATTTTTATATAAGATACCAACATATGGATTGTGATGACCACAATTTGGTAGTTTAAAAATAGGTCGGATGCCATAAATTTGATATCTACTAGGAACTAAGTACCTCATGGTAGGCTAAAGTGCTCTATCCTAAAATTGTCTTTATAACATGCGTGAAGATATAGAAAATGTTCATCCATTATATGGATGGTTGATGCCTGAGAGAGATGGTAAGACTGAATGAGAAATAGATATATCTTGACTTTATTTTTTCCTATTGTCCCTCAACTTCCAATGCACAACTCTCTCAGCTTCTGAAAAAATCTTAAAGAAGTATATCGGGAGGGGGCGGGGCGGTAGAGATCTGAGCTTAGAAGTAGCATTTGGAAAAGACACTTCAGGCCACAATTTTTATTTTTGGGGGTAATGAACCCCTTCAGCATTTGATGAAGCACACATATACACATAGATATACATACACACATACAATTTTTTTAATATACCACATTCAAGATATCCTGGAAGCCCATCCATTAATTGAGTGTTATGAGTCCCTGTTTTAGGGGATTCGAACAACAGCATGATGTAGTCACGAAAAGTCTCCTGGGATCATGGATGGGATTAATAGAAGTAGAATGTTTAGTGATTGTCCAGACCTAATCTCTTCACATAAGCTAACACTGGGAATTTGTACTCTGCTTCCAGGTGATTCTTTCAAGAGATGTACCCAAACCAGAAACTTTTACAGAAGAGTGGCCTTGGAATCTTGTCAAATGCAGAAAAGTTGAAGGAGCCTCAGATAGCTTGGCATGGAGAAGAAAGGACATGGAGGAGAAAGAAGAAAGGCATGGACAATGATTAGAATGATCACCCTGATAACGGGTCAGGATAATTTTCACAAAAGCTATTGGGATTCAGGATAACACTCAGTTGACCAGAAAGCTATCTACAAGAAACTTTTATTCCTCCAGGGCTCCGGTTAGTTGAGGTTTTATTGCACTGACCTGGTTGCATGAGTGACAATGTGTGGCAGATGCCTCAACTCTGACTCTGTGGAATAAACCTGCTGATTTCAGATAGATGTGGAGACTGGATCAACCAAGCACGCAGGGACTGTATGCTGTTTAAATGAGCACTGAAAGACACCAAGAAGGTCCTTAATATCTACCCAGTGTCTCTATTCTCCATGCTTCCCCAGGGATCATAATGTTCTATATGGTTCTGACCATAAGCTCAGAAGTGTAGTATAAATGCAACTTCCGTTATTTTTTAATATAACAGCCGGTCTTCTAATTCAAGCCCACATTCTGCCTATTTAATCCAGATTTTCTGGGTTATTTTGGATATAAACTCAATTCAGAAATTCCCCTTTTTTCTCTAGATTCTGAATGCTGATGTGGGTGAAAGAGAAGGAGGTTATGAGGGGTCCAAATGTTGGAAGGGTCATCTGGATCTTAGCTATTATGACCTTGGATGAGATGTATATCATCTTTAATGGTTCTTAGCCACTGGTCTCTGTTCCTACCAATATCCACTGAAATTCTGTGTTCACTCCCTGCCATGTGGCTATAGTTACACACACAGGGGTGGGCGAAAATAGGTTTACAGTGGTTCATATGGAAAAAGACATGCAGGTTATGATTATAATAAAACAAGAATAAACTCTGTGTTTCGTGTACTTACAACTGCAAACCTACTTTGCCCATCCCGGTATTTACATTCTGTTTGTCTCTCAGGTTTATAGGTCCTTGCAACCAATTTCAAGACTCTCTGAGGAACTGTTCACATTTTTTTTTTGGTTGTGGGGGATGCTCTGTTTTAAGTCCAATTTCTGCCATAAAACAAAAACAAACAAAAAACAAACCATTGTACTGTAAGCTCTACTCAATTTCTGTTCTACCATGATTGGGCTGGGAACCATTCTTACTTCCCTAAGACATAAGGCATTGGAGTCCTTTGTTATTAAATTCCTCAGTTTTGTCTGGCACTTCTGTCCCCTCCCACCCTTTTGCTTTCCCTCCCCCAGGTCCCTGGAGGACTGAGAGATCCACCAGAAAGTTTACACCTACTTTCTTTACTTTGACTTTAATTCTTCCCCAGCCAATCTAGTCTAGATTGCAGGGGACCCTGGCATTTCATATATTCTCATTTTTATTTGAAGAAGCTAACGTTTCATGCTCTGTATTCTTTACAGCTTAGACTTGCAACCCCCCCCCAAAAAAAAACAACCCCAAAAACCTCAATAAGTTTGCAAATAAAAACCCATATCTTTTAAGTCTTTGCTAAAATTCTTCAAATTATTTTTGGAAGCTCAAAAGGATTGTGAGACTCTTTCTTTGTATTCTGGGTAATTCTTCCCAGGAAGTAACACTTGCCACTGACTCAGGGCATGTAGATAAAAAAATCTGATAAGAAAGTGTGGAGATGGGAGGTTGCAGGGACATCTGAAAGGATCCCATAATATAATGGGATAGATCTTCATTTATTTAACTTAAGTCCATTTTCCCATTGACATAAATATCTCTTGGCAGCAATAAAACAGGATTCATCATCAGTCCCTATTAGCAACTTGATGTGAATTAGTTTCTCTTCTCTACACAATCTGAGTTCTGAGAGCAATTGACAGGGGAGAGTGAGTTAGGATAAGGGCAGAGGGGAGGACAGGTGTAGTGGAAAGAAGGGGCAGCCAGGGGTTGCTTTAAGGGTAGGGAAAAGGAAAGAGGGAGCACAATGAGGGTACTTTACACCCCCACCCCCAATTATGCCAGAGTTGGGGAAACTTGAGATCAGCACATTCAGGCAGAGGAAGAGAGAGGTCTGTGGTCAGAGCCAGGTCAAGATTTAGCTCACCCCCTTCACCCAGTCCCCGCAAGCCCTTCCCTTCTGGCAACCACCAGTCCGCTCTGTGTGTCTATGAGTCTGCTTTAATTTTGTTTGTTCATTTATTTGGTTCCTTAGATTCCACATATAAATGAAATCATATGGTATTTGTCTTTCTCTGACTGATTTATTTTACCTCTAGGTCCATCCATACTAGCTGTTTGCAGCTGGTCACACCCCCTTCAGGGTGGGGGTCCCCACTGGGGTGCCTGGCCAGTCTGGGTGAGGGGCTGAGGGCCGTTTTCAGGCTGGCAGGTGACTGAAGCTCCCAGCCTCTTATTTTTTCTTTTTTTTTTATATTCTGGGATTTATTTACATTCTATAGCTGTCACTGGAGCTGAGAGCCAGCTCCAGTTCTGAGACCGTGGCTGGCTGAAAGCAGGTATCTGGGTTTGTTTAGCTTCTATAATTGAAACATTGTTGCATCCGGAGCTCAGAGCTGGGCTGCGGCAGGCGGGGAACCTTGGCTTCCTCCATCGCCAGGGCAACCAAGCCTCATGTACGCTTCAGCTGCGTGGCTGCCGGCTGCCATCTTTGTTGGCAGTTAATTTGCATATCCTGCTGATTAGCCAATGGGAAGCATAGCGGAGGTATGGTTAATTACCATGTTTGTCTATTATTAGATAGGATGATTCTGGCTCTTGGTTTGAAGTATATGCACATATGTAACATAATTTTATTATAACATTAAAAAAAGTTAACACATGCTCATGGCACAGAAAACAAAAGAGTAAATAGTGGAAAGTAACTCTTTCTTGTATTTCTTCCTTCATCCACCTAGTTCTCCTTTTGGAGGTAGCCATTGTTAGAGACAGACAGCTTCTTTCATATCATCCCAGAGACATACTAGGCATTTATAAATATATATATATATCTATATCTATCTATACCTATACCTATATCTATATCTATATCTATATCTATATCTATATCTAATCTATCTATATATATCTCACCATTTTTTGTCCACTCATCTATTGATGGGCACTTGGGTTGCTTTCATATCTTGACTACTGTAAATAATGCTGCAGTGAGCATAGGGGTTCATACATTTTCTTGAATTCGTGTTTTGGATTTCTTCAGATAAATATCCAGAATTGGAATTGCTATGTCATAATTTAGTTCTATTTTCAATTTTTTGAGGAACCCCCATGTTGTTGTTCATAATGGCTGCACCAATTTGTAATCCCACCAACAGTGCACAAGGGTTCCCATTTCTCCACATCCTCACCAATATTTGTTTGTTGATTTATAGATGACAGCCATTCTGACAGATTTGAGATGATATCTCATTGTGGTTTTCATTTCTCTGAAGATTAGTGATGTTGAGCATCTTTTCAAATATCTATTGGCCATCTGTTAGTCCTCTTTGGAGAAGTATCTATTCATGTCCTCTGACCATTTTTTTAATTGGATTGTTTGTTTTGGGTGTTGAGTAGTATGAGTTCTTTATTCATTTTAAATATTAACCCCTATCAGATGTGTCATTGGCGAATGTCTTCTTCCATTCAGTAATCTTTGTTTTCATTTTGTTGATGGTTTCCTTGGGTGAAAAAGGTGAAGGGACTAAGAAGTATAAATTATCAAAGAGATATAAAATACAGAACTATAGGGGATATGGTAAAAAATATTGTGAAACTATATATGGTGCTAGGTGGGTGCTGGAAAGGAATGGGGTGACCAATTTCAAGATGATGCTTTAAAAGCAGGGCTTAGGCCAGCACAATAGCTCTTAGGACTTTCAAACTGACACTGAAAAGCATGAGAATAATTATTTACAGTATGTTTTCAGATAAAAAGTAATTGCACCCTGCTTTTGCATCTAGGCAAAGGAACAGAATAATGGGTATAGAAGCGGTTATTGGATTATTGAACATATTAAAGAAATAATTCCTGCTTTAAAAAAAAGGTCCAACCCTGTAAATAACGAGGCCCTTAAATTTCCAGGCAACATTTGAAAAACACACCAAAAAGGGTAGGGCTTACCCATAAATGTACACTGAAAAAACATTTGCATTTCAGGGATTTAAAAAAAATATCCACATATTCAAGCAGAAAATGTAGGTTATGTACAAAGGAAGAGAAGTAAGCTCTTTCTTCTTAATACTTAACACTCAGATAATGTTGGAATTCTGACGGAGCTTGGAGTGGTAAGATTCAAATATTCCACAATATGCCACATGATGAGTAAAAGCAACAGGTTTTCCCAGAGGTGAAACTATAGAAACTTTATAAGCTATCTGTATGCTTTGGATAAAATGACCCAGATTTACTCTAGAAATAAAACAGAGAGAGAAAAAATTATAGCATCAAGGCTGGAAAATGGGAATTGAAACCAGATTATTTGTATCATCGAATACAGATGAGAGGAGAAACTCAGTAAATACTTATGGAATGAGTTATATGTAAATATATGTGTATGTGTGTGTGTATGTACATCGGAAGGAAATGAGGCAAAGCCACACTGAAGACTATTAAAATGCAAAGTAAATATATTGTGTCAAACAAAATTTGGGAAGTGTCACATGTGTATGTGTGTGCCTCTGCCATGTTCTTCCTGGACTGCGTCCAGCCAATGACTGAGCACAGCATGGGGACGACACTTGGCCCATTTCTGTCGGATTCCCTTTGCTCTGTGGCTCTCCATTGGCTGGTCCAGATGTCTCAGAGCTGCACTGCTCCTCGTCTAGGTTTCAGACCTGTATGAGAATGCTTTTCCCTCCTTCATCGCCCATCTTTCACTCAATACATCTATTCTGGTTTCATTTTGGTCTCTCCTTCCCGGAGGACCAATTGACATAGAGTGTTTGCATGTGTGCTGGCTTGGGGTCAATTGGTAGAGAAAGTCAAGGTATACTCTTCAGTGGTTCTCAACCTTCTGGCCCTTTAAATACAGTTCCTCATGTTGTGACCCAACCATAAAATTATTTTCGTTGCTACTTCATAACTGTAATGTTGCTACTGTTATGAATCATAATGTAAATATCTGATATGCAGGATGGTCTTAGGCGACCCCTGTGAAAGGGTCATTGGACCGCCAAAGGGGTCGCGACCCACAGGTTGAGAACCGCTGAAGAGTGAGATGGACATTTCCTTTCCTCACTTCAACCCCCCTGGACATCCCAAGGTTTTATATGGGACCTTTGATAAAAACATGAGGATAGTCGCGTTCAGATGTTTTGATTGGAGATTCGACATGGAGAGGAAGGCAGTGGCTAAAGGCCTGTGTTTTTGGAGCTATTTTGGTGGAGTGCTTTTGTGGGTGCTTTTGAGTGTTTTTCACTTTTACTGTTTTTCCTCTTTGAATGCCTTCCTTCCAGGAGTCCCCTTTAGATCTGGAAAGCTCTGAGACAAGCAGTGGGCTACATAGCTGTGGTGCTGAATTCAAGGGTGAGAAAGGAACCATCAGATCTCTTCCTACTTTGTCCCTCTCAGCTCCTTTGGGATACAAAAGGTGGCAGGGAGTCCGGGTAGAGGCTCTGTCCAGGAATAGAGTCTGCATTTATGTGAAATATCTCTTGGGCTATAATTCTCAGGAACCAGGTTGAAGCAGATGGGTTATATAAACCCAACACCGAGCTCTTCGTGTGAAAAGAGGGAAATTAATTCTCTGCCGGAATAGCAAAGGTATCATTAAATCATACTCTGGGTGCATCCAAAATTCTGTTAACTTTATATTTTCCAGTTAAAGTTTATGTTAAGAATAACTTGGAGTTGTTTAGTTCCTCTTGTCCTAGAAAAAACTCATTTTGGGACAATTTTAGTCCTCTCTGTTTTGACTTTTCTACATTTTGAGATTTACATGGGTAAGTTAGAAATTAGATTTCTAAAAACACCTGCTTTCTTTATACTTTTAGAGAATAGAGATGAGTAAGCTCTTTTCTAGTCCACTTTTAACTGTCTAAAGTTTCAGAAAAAACATCTTCAGAAGATAGATCATTGAATTGCGTCCATTCTTAGGAATTGTGATATCAAATAGTGCCAAGGGTACTCAAAATGACAAAAATCCAAGGAACAAAAATAATGCTTAACTTTCATTTTACTGTTGAACCATTAAAAGTGAGGCAATTTATTATAGTACAACAGTTTATGTTTTCCCATTTCTAAAGAGATAAATAAACAGAGAAATAGGCCCATATTTCTCTAAGGATGAATGAATATTCACTACAAGCTATAATGAGTAGGGGCTAAAAAATATAGTCACTTTGTGATGTCTGTAGTAGCTCTTCAGCTACCTGCATTTTATAGGGTGGAAGAGAAAGTGTCTTCACTTGCCCCAACTCACTCTCTATTCAATGCACTTAGTCTACCTCTCACACCAGTTGCTGCTATTCGAGGTCTTTCCTTTTATGTTTACATTAGCAAGAAGCAGATCGGCTTAGACGGCCAATCTGAGGTGGGGTGGAGAGAGAAGGCAGGCCTCGATGTTATCATTTTGACCAAAATGGCTATCTGTGTGAATCTAAAACCCTAGAACTGAAACTTTTAGTCATTTGTCTTCATTTTTTAAATCTTTATGTTGCCAAGCATCCTTATTAAGAATAAATAAATAAAATGAATTATGAAATAGGAGAAGGATACTGTGTCCATTAGTAAGATTATACTAGGGTTGCATTTAAATAGTCAATTAAAGTTCTTTTCCATGGAAGGTGCATCTGTATGTCCTACGTGGAGTGCTTTTGTGGGTGCTTTTGAGTGTTTTTCACGTTCACTGGTTTTCCTCTTTGAATGCCTTCCTACCAGGAGTCCCCTTTAAATCCTGAAAGCTCGGAGACAAGCAGCGGGCTACATAGCTGTGGTGCTGAATTCAAGGGTGAGAAAGGAACCATCAGATCTCTTCCTACTTTGTCCCTCTCAGCTCCTTTGGGATACAAAAGGTGGCAGGGAGTCCGGGTAGAGGCTCTGTCCAGGAATAGAGTCTGCATTTATGTGAAATATCTCTTGGGCTATAATTCTCAGGAACCAGGTTGAAGCAGATGGGTTATATAAACCCAACACCGAGCTCTTCGTGTGAAAAGAGGGAAATTAATTCTCTGCCGGAATAGCAAAGGTATCATTAAATCATACTCTGGGTGCATCCAAAATTCTGTTAACTTTATATTTTCCAGTTAAAGTTTATGTTAAGAATAACTTGGAGTTGTTTAGTTCCTCTTGTCCTAGAAAAAACTCATTTTGGGACAATTTTAGTCCTCTCTGTTTTGACTTTTCTACATTTTGAGATTTGCATGGGTAAGTTAGAAATTAGATTTCTAAAAACACCTGCTTTCTTTATACTTTTAGAGAATAGAGATGAGTAAGCTCTTTTCTAGTCCACTTTTAACTGTCTAAAGTTTCAGAAAAAACATCTTCAGAAGATAGATCATTGAATTGCGTCCATTCTTAGGAATTGTGATATCAAATAGTGCCAAGGGTACTCAAAATGACAAAAATCCAAGGAACAAAAATAATGCTTAACTTTCATTTTACTGTTGAACCATTAAAAGTGAGGCAATTTATTATAGTACAACAGTTTATGTTTTCCCATTTCTAAAGAGATAAATAAACAGAGAAATAGGCCCATATTTCTCTAAGGATGAATGAATATTCACTACAAGCTATAATGAGTAGGGGCTAAAAAATATAGTCACTTTGTGATGTCTGTAGTAGCTCTTCAGCTACCTGCATTTTATAGGGTGGAAGAGAAAGTGTCTTCACTTGCCCCAACTCACTCTCTATTCAATGCACTTAGTCTACCTCTCACACCAGTTGCTGCTATTCGAGGTCTTTCCTTTTATGTTTACATTAGCAAGAAGCAGATCGGCTTAGACGGCCAATCTGAGGTGGGGTGGAGAGAGAAGGCAGGCCTCGCTGTTATCATTTTGACCAAAATGGCCATCTGTGTGAATCTAAAACCCTAGAAGTGAAACTTTTAGTCATTTGTCTTCATTTTTTAAATCTTTATGTTGCCAAGCATCCTTATTAAGAATAAATAAATAAAATGAATTATGAAATAGGAGAAGGATACTGTGTCCATTAGTAAGATTATACTAGGGTTGCATTTAAATAGTCAATTAAAGTTCTTTTCCATGGAAGGTGCATCTGTATGTCCTACAGAGAGAAAGCTGCCCATTGTCAGTCAACCCTTGCTCTGACTCAGAGACTCCTGTAGGGCCTGATAGGACTAATAGGACCATTAGCTCTAACATGAGATCAAATGAGAAATGAACCTCTGGAGAAGTGTGAAGTAGTGAGGCTCTCACCTCAATAGTTCAGAAAGAAGGTCTGCTAGTCAGTTCTGTTCTGTTGACTGTGCTCATCAAAATTCAGAGGTAAGCAGAATAAGTTACCATCATCTTTCACGTTGTAAATTCTTTCCTCTGGCCTTTCAGCATTCTCTGTACAGGAGCAAATCAGCTGTTGGTTCTATTCATCTCACAGAAGGGCTCTGAGTACTGGACATTCTCGCTGTAATGGGCCAGCCATCCCCAGGACCCAATGACTCTTCCCGTTTTCCAGAAATTATTCTCCTGTCCTCATCTACAGGTGTGAGCTTCCAGTCCATGTTGGTTCTGCATGACTGGAAGAGGAGAGATTCAGGGGAAAACTACTGGAAAGCTACTGGTGCTTTTTCTCACTTTTACTCCAGACCAACTTTCTCAGCTTGTCCTCTTTTGAAAGTAGGGGAATATGGCGTCCCTACAGCCCCTAATATTGTGTGTTTGCCGTTCACTCTCATTCTTTCTCTCCCTCTCTTTCTCCTTCTCTCTCTTCCAAATCTTGTAAAAGAGAATGTTCTCAGTTTGAGACAAATTTCAAATCCTGATAAAGTTTGAAATGAGAACACACTCCTGTTTAAACAAACTCCCGTTTTAACAAACAAACAAATAAATGAACAAACAAACATTATTTTGTTCTGATTAGCTGAGGTTTTTTTTTTTTAACAATTAACCTTTATTAAAATTATGTGATAAAATACATACCAATACCACCTAACTTCAATCAATATTAGTTAGAAATGAACATTTTTAGGAAGGGAATGAATCCCACCATTAGATTTCTTTGTCAGGAACGAAAAACAACTCAGTAGTAAACAAATAATTGAGTGACAGTACAGAAATACTATATTCCAGAAAACAATTGTTCAAAATATGTAATTACATCTTGGTCAACTAAATAAATTGATAAGCCCAAACAACTTAGCCTAAAAACCACACACCCAAGATATGTTTCTGTCAAATAGTGTTTTAGATTTAGCACTGTAAGGACACTTTCTAATAATATAGAACTTTCTTTATCTAAAGCTAACGCTAATTGAAAACACCCATGATGGGGGCTACCATAACTGAGGAAGGCAGTCTAGCATTTTGCTGGAAAGAGAGTTACATTTGGAGAAAAGTTCTCAGAAACTCATTTCCGGATCAGATGTCCCCAAAGGCCTATGGAGCCCAGGGCCTGGGCCCTTCATGTGTAGGTTGCATTTCTAGTCTCCCTGTTCCAGTGAGAATGCTTCCTGGATGACAGGTATGCTGGAAAGCCATCTGGCCAAGAAGGGCAACCTCTCTTTTTCATCCCTCCCTGTGGATTAAGAGAATTTTCTCACTGGAATTGGGATAGTTTGGGAAGGCAGCTTCCAAGTTTGTGGGATTAGGATAAAATTAAGAGCAAATAGTGCAGTGCTACCCGGGTCCAAATCCTGCTCAAACTTTTCTTTTTAATCTATATTTTTTTTTATTGATTTCAGAGAGGAAGGCAGAGGGAGAGAGAGATAGGAACATCAATGATGAGAGAGAATCATTGATTGACTGCCTCCTGCATACCCCTGACTGAGATCGAGCCCGCAACCCAGGCATGTGCCCTGACGTAGAATTGAACCGTGACTTCCTGGTTCATAGGTCGACACTCAACCACTGAGCAACGCCACCTGGCCAGGCGCTGCTCAAACTTTTAACAGCTGTGTGACCTGAGGTGAGATTTTAATGAGATAATAATTTATTTAAAGGGTTACCTTAGTGCTTGACACATAGTAAATACTTAATAAACTAATATTTTATAATTTTGAATTACTATTATTGAAACACTATTCTAGCTTATGATTTACTAAAACTATCTGACAATTTAGTGTGTTACCCCCACCCCCATCAGTGCTATGAAATGTGAGGGTTGGATGATTTGATCCCCATCTGTGACGTTCTGAGGCCCCCCTCCCCTTCCCCCACACCAAATGGTTCACTCAAAGCAGAGGGGACACTTATTGAGTTGGACCCAATGTGATGGGGATGATGGTTTCATCCATACTTTTCTCAGTACCCTCTGACTTGGTCTTAGTAGACACCAAGATTGATGTGAGTTGGACTGATAGATCTCTTAGTCCCTAAATATATTTTCTCCACTTTGTCTCAGTGTTTGCAATTCCTACCACAGGTCACTTTTTTGCCTAATGGCACTAGGAGTTTTGCAGGAGCAAAGATGAGTTTGAGTAGTTCATCCTTTCTTTTTAAAGGTGAGAAACCTGACAGAAAACTGAGCTCTCCTACATCCCAGCTCTTGGCTTATCATCAGGAATAAGTTCCTGGACAGGAAGGGCCATGAGCAGCTTTTAAAGTTTCCCCATATTTTACATGGGTGATTTCTACAGGAATAAACATAACCCACAAGCAGTTTCTCAATGCCTCGTGTTGAAATCCATGGACTTCCATTGGCACCTTGGCCTTAGGCTTTGGTGGTTCATATGGCATTCTCCACTTTAGCTATAGAAGCAGCAGGTGGAGAAGAAGAAAAAAAAGCCTGTTTAGAGCAGACAGATTTTGTTTTGGTTGTTAGCTAAAACAGAAACTCTATCATTCTGGACTTGGCAGCTTGTTAGTAGAAACACCACCGGGAAGCTCTGAGTTGGTAATTTAGTGCACAGAATTATTCCCCGTTACAGCTGCAGAGCAGTAGGTGGCTGTGACTTAGGCAAACACTAACTTTAAGAAAAAATGGAATAAGAAATGGAGAACTCTCCCCCTCCCCCCAATATCAGTATGACTAAGGATGTGAAAGTTCATTTCTTTTCCTCTGGATTCTCTTTTTATTAACTTGCTTCAACACATGGGAGAGCATTTCACTCAATTTAATTAACTTTAACAACCACTTACTGAGCACCTACTGTGTGCCAGACACAGTGCTAGGATTCGGGAATTGTCATTCTCTGCTTCAGATTTTGGTCTGGAGGCAGATATACATATAGATTTATAATAAAGGAACAAAGATATTCCTTCAGGACACTGGACAAGGAGTGATTCTGCCTGTGAAATGGGAGAAGCCTTCTAGGAGCAAGTGAGCAGAAGCTAAAGGAGTAAGCAGAGCAGAAATGGATTGGATTGGAGGAAGAGGTTTCCAGGTAGAGGGAGTTGTCAGGGAAAAATCTGAAGGATATCTGAGCAGTTGAGTGTGAGAGGTAATAAGATAGGGATGTTTATTCTGTGTCTCTGTCTGATGGCTATGCTCATATTAAAAACTAGAGGCCTGGTGCACAGATTTGAGCACTGGTGGGGGCGTGGCCTGTGGGGATCGGCCCGCTGTGGGAGTGCCACTCACCCCAGTCAACCGAATGGCTGTGGACCTGTCCTCTGAGAAGCTTTTCCCACTGTGGGAACACACTGACCACCAGGGGGCAGCTCCTGTATTGAGTGTCTGCATCCTGGTGGTCAGTATGTGCCATAGAGACTGGAAGACTGATCATCCTGTTTGTGACGCCGTTTGGTCCCTGGGCTTTTATATATATAGATTGCAAAGGGTTCTTTAGAATACCTGACCAAGCCATTTGCCATGGGAGGCCACACATCACAGATACTCCAGATCACAAAGGTATGCAGGAACTTTTTCTTGTCATATGGCATGTGGGGAGAGCAGAAAGAAAAACTATCCAAAGGAGATGGAGACTAAGCCACAATGGGTTCTTAAACTGGACCGGAGGGCCGGAACAAAAGCATGGATGGAGTGTTTGTGTGAACTAATATAAATTCAAAGTAAACATCATTACATAAAAGGGTACGGTCTTTTTTTTTTTTTAGTTTTATTCATTTCAAACAGGCCGGATCTGGCCCGCGGGCCATAGTTTGCCCACGGCTGCTCTATGGGCTTTTATATATATATAGATTGCAAAGAGTTCTTTAGAATACCTGACCAAGCCATTTGCCATGGGAGGCCACACACAGATACTCCAGATCACAAAGGTATGCATGAACTTTTTCTTGTCATATGGCATGTGGGGAGAGCAGAAAGAAAAACTATCCAAAGGAGATGGAGACTAAGAGAAACTCTACAGACAAATTTAGAGTAATAAGAGTGTAAAAAGATAAATGTATCTAAAATGAATCTAGGAAAATTAACATTTTAATCTATACATCTATTACTACTTTAGTATTATAATGGAAAAATATTACCCATAAGAGCACTACAAATGCAAAACACCTGTGATTAATCTTGATCAGAAATTTGGCACAAAGCCTAGATAATGAAAACTACAAAGGGTAGTAAAACAGGTTACTGAAATGATTTGACTAAATGAATAAAAATAAAATGGTCATCAATGGGGACCCTCAATTTGTAAAAATATAGTGGGTTCCCCGATTTTGTTAGGTATAATGTGATTCCAATGAACTTCCAACAGGATTTCTTTATAATGTATAATTCTAAGAGTTTATTGTTAGAATAAATGACCAAAATATTAGGAAACTTTTTGGGGAAAAAAGAAGTGTTATTTTACTAGGTCATAAGTAAAATGTATTTTAAATATAAAATGCATAAAATTTTATAATATTGAAGAAAAATACATATAAATAAATTGAATAAAAACAAAACAAAAGTCTGAAACAGACATTTGCATACATAAGAATTTAGTATTTCTACTTAATGATTAAAAGATTTGTTAATTTATGGGCTGAGACAATTAATTAACTATATGGAAAAATTGTCCAATTTTTATAGCACATATTAAAATACATTAACATTTAATTAAAGAGTTAAATTAAAAGTAATAAATCATATAAATATTTTAGGAATATAAAGTAACTGTGTGTGAGGAAAAAAACCTTTTCAACATAAAAGCAAAGGCATAAACTATCACACAAAAAGACTGACCACCATGCTTTTTTTATACAAAAATATTGTGAATAAAATAAGTTAAATGAAAAAAAAGGAAAATATTGGCCATACATAATTAAAGGAGTTGGATCTTTAATATATTAAAAAGTGTTGATACCCTAGCTGGTTTGGCTCAGTGGATAGAGCAGTGATGGCGAACCTTTTGAGCTCGGCGTGTCAGCATTTTGAAAAACCCTAACTTAACTCTGGTGCCGTGTCACATATAGAATTTTTTTGATATTTGCAACCATAGTAAAACAAAGATTTATATTTTTGATATTTATTTTATATATTTAAATGCCATTTAACAAAGAAAAACCAACCAAAAAAATGAGTTCGCGTGTCACCTCTGACACGTGTGTCATAGGTTTGCCATCACTGGGATAGAGTGTCCGCCCTTGGACTGAAAGGTCCAGGTTCGATTCCCTGTCAAGGACACGTACCTCAGTTGCAGGCTTGGTCTCTGGCCCTGGTTGGGGTGCATGAACGAGGCAACCAATTGATGTGTCTTTTTCACATTGATGTTTCTCTCTCTCTGACTCTCCTTCCATCCACTCTCTCTAAAAAAAAAAAAAAAAATCAATGGAAAATCCTTGGGTGAGGATTAAAAAAAAAAAGTGTTAAGAGATCCATGTGCCAAAGGTAAACAGCACAGTAGAAAAATAAACAGAGGATATGGCTAGGTAATTGGCAAAAATGAAAAGTAAAAAGAATGCCAAGAGACTTTTGGGTTTGATTACCAAATTTGTAAAGAATTTAAAAAATATAATATTTGGTTTAGATAAGAGTGAGGAATGGAAATATTTTTTTAGTGTTCATGAGAATTTAAATGCCTACAACCTATGCAGAGTGATTTAACAAGAACATATGCATAACCCACACTAAGTGGCAGTGAGATTAATTCCAGCTGCAGGCGTTCAAAGGGTCCAGAGGGAGGAGATCTGAGGTCTCTGGGGACAAAAAAATAGATGTGTCAGGCTTGTGGACCTGCTGGTAGACAGTTTTGGCAACTTTATAGAAGTCTCCCCACTGATGTTTATTTCTAATTTGAGTCATTGTAAATGCACCACGGTGAATAAAGGAATGAACAAGTTAAAAAAAGAGGTTTGCCAGGGAGACTTGAAGAACCGAGTGTTCATTTTGAGCTTTCTATAGCCCTGAGGTTTTCAACCCACAGCCATTGTTTAAGCATCTGAATTTCTCTGATTCAGGAGCAGACGACTGCCATGTTACAAGGATACAGGATGGCAAAAGTCTAGGAAGTGAAAGGCCACGTGTTGCAGAATGGACTTCATCCACCTGTGCCACCATCTTTCTATCTTTTTTTAAAAATATATATTTTATTGATTTTTTACAGAGAGGAAGGGAGAGGGACAGAGAGTTAGAAACATTGATGAGAGAGAAACATCAATCAGCTGCCTCCTGCACACCCCCTACTGGGGATGTGCCCGCAACCAAGGTACATGCCCTTGACTGGAATCGAACCTGGGACCCTTGAGTCCGAAGGCCGATGCTCCATCCACTGAGCCAAACCGGTTAGGGCCCATCTTTCTATCTTCTGTTGCTGCTGCCTGCGCACGAAAGTCAGCAGGGATTTTCCCTGGTACTCTGGACAGTCCTTTTAGTGTGAGCCTGTTTTGATGACACCAATTTCAGAAGCTAAGAAGATAGCAGTAACAAGGTTCTTTCTCTGTTGCCTATTTTGATTGGGATCCCAGAGCATGTCAGAGAACCCCTTTGTTTTCAGAACATCCCCAAATCACAGACAACCCCAAAGACACACGGCTGTCTCTATTAATATTTATAGTTGGCAGGCTCTGGTAAGGACACGGAGCTCTGCTTGCTGGGCTGGCTTAGCTTGTGAAAAGTGTCTCCTTTTGAGTAGGCCATCTGGGGTAGTACTATCACAACCAGCCTTTTCATTTTACAGGATGACCCACTAATAATCAAGATTAGATTAGGAATAGTTAGACTCTAGAGACGCAATGATGGCGAACCTATGACATGCATGTCAGAGGTGACACACGAACTCATTTTTTTGGTTGATTTTTCTTTGTTAAATGGCATTTAAATATATAAAATAAATATCAAAAATATAAGCCTTTTTTTTTTTCCTATGGTTGCAAATATCAAAAAATTTCTATATGTGACACGGCACCAGAGTTAAGTTAGGGTTTTTCAAAATGCTGACACGCCGAGCTCAAAAGGTTTGCCATCACTGCTCTAGAGGGATGTCTTGCAAATCAGGGCAGCGTCATAGAATGGAACATTATTACCTGGCAGTCATGGGGCTCACCTTTGTGAGAGGTAGTAATGCAGCAAGATTAAGAATGTTGTAACGTTTCTGGTGAAAGCGGAAGGACTTTAGAAAACGTTAGTGCATTTGAAGAGAAATGTTGAGTCAATTCAGATGTAAGAGGGCCTTGGACAGCGTGTGGAGGTTGCAAATTAAGGTCATTTCTAAGGTCAAATTGGCTGAGGCTTCCACTAGCTTTACAGTTGCAGCCTTAAGACAGCGGGAGCCACTGGATCAAGCTCCTGCATGAGCATTCCCAGAGCTTGATCATCTCTTTCACGCACAAATAAAATAAAAGCTTTTGAATCCTTAGGTAGCCCTCAGGCAAGTGATTCTTGCAGTGCTCCTTTTAGTCTTACAAAAGCCTGCTCTGCTCATGTTTACCTTCCCAAGGGAGAGGTTCAGGCATTGAAACTTGAGTACATTCCTACCTGGGGAAGCTAATAGAGGAAAAGTAGGGACTCACAGTCTGCCATAAGCAGCCGAGCTGAAAAATCCAGGAGACTCTCGCTTAGTTGTGGGTCTCGTAAATTCCTGGATTAGCTTAGTTCCTTTTGGAGATAGCTAAATTCCTTCAGCATTGGACGTAGGTAATGAACAGTGTCCAGAGATCATTGCAGTTTTTCCTTGGAGACTTTGTGTCATGTTTCAGATAACTGTTGGAGCAAATAGACGAAATCTTTTATGGACTCCTCTTTGGTAATGGAGTGCAACAAGAGATTGTCTATATGCTGCAAAGAGGTTGATTTCCCAAGGAAGATGCTTGAACCCTGGCAACTTATTTGGGAAACATACGAAGGTGTCTCAATGAATCCTGGAGGCATAACTCTCCAAGTATATTGTTGATTGTTCCAAGTAAAAGCCAATTGATATTAGCTGTTGGGATCTACAGGAAGGCTGAAAAGGCCAAACAAAGGTCTACGACAGGTGGATTGAGTCAGGTGGATCTTGTGACAGGAAGGGGTTTGCGTTGGAACAACTGGGAAATGGGAAATAACTGTTTTTATTAATAGCTCTCAAATCCTGGACAAATCACTCCCCCATCCATAAAGTTTGGGGCTGGCAAGATTGGCCCCAGGCAAGGTCAAGTACAGGGAATGATCAGCCACTGAGCAATTAGGTCTTCTGCTGTGGGTGTGAGGCCTTGTATGGTCTCAGGCTTTCATGGATACTTAGGTAATTTAGGGAGAGATTTAGTTATATCTATCTGAATCTTTGTAAGTTCTGCACTGTTTATTCTTCCACTGTCAGTGTTAGAAGCAGCCCACAGGTTTTTCAGGTACTCTGATTAAATTAAGGGTTTTTTAAAAATGTCTTTATTGATTAAGTTGGATCCTTCCTCTTTTTAAAAAATCCATTTTTATTGGTGTCAGAGAGGAAGGGAGAGGGTAGAGAGAGATAGAGATGAAAGGGAATCATTGATCAGCTGCCTCTGGCACATCCCCTACTGGAGATCGAGCCTGCAACCCTGGCATGTGCCCTTGACCAGAATTGAACCCAGGACCTTTCAGTTCACAGGCCGACACTCTGGGCCAACCCAGTTAGGGCTGGAATCCTTCCTCTTTTATTTGAAGGACAGACTAAAGAACGTAAGAGGAAATGCTGGACAGGAAATTCTAAGGTGAGGTCTGCATTGGAGGCAAAATATATTATCCCTTTTAATTCAGAAAGAAAATCTCTACCTAATAGATTGACTGGGGCTGTATCACACAGCAAAAAGGGATGTTTTATTGTTGTTGTTTGTTATTATTTTCAGTAAAGGATCCCAGAGTCACCTATACTGGTTGAGATAAAAATTCTCTCTGAATTTTATTAGATACCCCCACTAAGGGAACTTGCTTTTTACTCTGAGGGAGCTGTTATCCTCTGAGGCTGGAATTTAAAATAGAAAGTTGTACAGGGCAAGAGGAAAGTGGGCTTTTTGAACACTTTGTCAATCCACTATGAAGTCAGGGTCAGCCATGATGGTTCTTTCAAGTGCTCTGTCCAGACTGAGGTGAGGGGTGTAATGAGAATGCCCTTGGGAAGGAGCCTGGACCCATTCCAGCTCAAATTGGACCCAGTCCAACTCTTGGCCTGTTAACCACCAACGATTCCCATAGAAACTTGTATTGGGGAAAGGATTGGACCAGCAAACAAAAGAATGAGGACTGTGGAGCAATTCCAATCAAAATGGAGAAAGGCAACTGCCACCAACAGTTGTCAGCATGGAATCTGGGGATTTTAAACCAATGGGGACTTGTGGTCTTAAAGACAAGGAGATTGGCTCTGGGTAGTACCATCTGCCAGCTCAATTGGCTCTGAGCAGAATCCTCTACCAGCTCACTTGGGTTTCTGGGTTCTGGGCAGAATTGTGTATCAGCTCAGCCTGACCTGCCCAGTAAAGCTCAGCCTGCCCTGCCCAGTAAAGAAAAGCCAATTAATTAAATTGGGTGCTCAAACCAAGAGAGATTTACCAGTAGTGCTTAGAAATGGTGAGTTTCTCTTTTTCCTGAATTTCATAAAAAACTTATTTTGATTCCACCATTGCCACCAACCTGTTAAAAAAAACAAGACTCAACTAAGTAAATTTGAAAATCTAATTTGATTTATTAAGTAATTTATGAATCAGGCAGCATCTTATCTAGCAAGTAGAGGTTTACTTTTTGTGGTTAAATAGTATTCCATTATATATAATATTTAATATTTTATATATAATATTCATATGATATATATACTAATATATATATATATATACATACATATGTATATATAATATTTTCTTTCTCCATTCATCTGTTGATGGACACATAGGTTGTTGCCATGTCTTGGCTTTTGGAAAGAATGCTGTAATGAACAGGAGGTACAGATATCTCTTGGAAACAGTGATTTTATTTTACCTTGGAATAAGTACTTAGAACTAGAATTGCTTGATTCTATGGTAGTTCTATTTTTTATTTCATTACTTGTGCTTTAGGTGTCATATAAAAAAAATTATTGCTAGCCACAACCCATGTCAAGGAGCTTTATTCTCATGATTTCTTCTAGATGTTTTGTGGTTTTAGGTCTTGCATTTAAATCTTGAATTCATTTTGAATTGATTTGTGTGAGTGATATAAGAAAGGAGCCTAGTTTCATTATTTTACATGTGAATATCCAATTTCCCCAGCACCATTTATTAAAGACTGTCTTTTCTCCACTGAGTATTCTTGGCTCCTTTGTTAAATGTTACTTGGCCATATATACATGGGTTTATTTACAGGCTACAAAATGCAGCATTTTAAAAGAAAGTTGGTCATCATTTTCCAGGTTTCAGGAAAAGTCCTAGAGAGATTTGCTATTTCCTCAATAGAGTTCCAGAGGGATTGCTTCTATATCAGTAATGAGGTCAACAGTAACATGGTAGCAGGCTTAGTTCCCAAGCAGTAAATTTGGGCCAATCAGTATAGAACAACCCCCTGACACATACCTTTCAGGTAGGCTCTGGTAACCTACTCAAACTACTGATTTTCTTTCTCTATAAGGTAGGAGGGAAAGAGACTGGACTTGAGGAGTTTCTTGATTTTACCTCAATCACTTGCTATGTTCTGTTCATCCACCCTCCTGTTACCCTTCCATTTTAGTGCTGGCTGTAAATTCTTATTCTGGTTGAGTCAGTTTATCTGCTTCTCAGATCTCACTATTGCCTAAGTTCAGGGTCTTTGTTATATCTTCAAACCTGACCTTGACCTCTTACCTCTGACTCGGATATTCTCTGATTTAAAGTTTTTATTTCCTGGTACTGCTGCTCAAATTAGGGTTTATATATATAAAAGCCTAAGCGACTGAATGACCGAACAACCGGTTGACCTGTCACTATGACATGCACTGACCATGAGGGGCCAAATGATCAATGCAGGAGCTGCCCCCTGGTGTTCAGTGTGCTCCCACAGCCAACCTCCCACAGCCAGCCAACCTCCAGTGGCCCTGATTGCCCCTGATCCCTAGCCCAGCCGAGGGACCCCACCCATGCATGAATTAGTGCACCAGGCCTCTAGTATAACAATAAAATGTGATACACAGTGGCCCGATTTGTGGTTCATAAACAGAATAGATTAGATGCCAGACACTTCCATCCTAAAACACTAACTTTAGAAACACATGGCTCAGTGTGTTCTAAGGAGCTTTGCTAGCCTGACAGATGCATCTAAGATTTTGCCACAGTGGCAAGTCTCAGGTCTTGCCTCTGGACATCTTATCAACGAATTACAAAATATAACCTTTTATTAAATTTCCACAACTATGTGTTTTATTGAAGTGAAAAACAAAAAGCACAGGCTCCGCTGGGACCGGAGACAGCAGTATATTGTACACTCTGCATCTGAGAGTTGAAAATTATTTAGCCAAAATCTCAGAAGGAACGATAAAAAGCATTTCAGTTTGGATTCATGGTGAGGCTCATGCAGTGTGACCACGGAGGGCAGCTGACTCCTGTGCAGGGTGAACAGACCCTTGCTGCTTTTGTTCGTGGTTGCACATGTAAAATCTGATAGATCTGTGGAGGAAATGATAAAGACCATACTTGTATGTGTTTACAAGACCACTCTATTTCCTGGTCTGGCCTGGAGTTCATAAGTGTTACTTCAGAGTCCCTATAAAAAGATTTCATTCCCTTCAGCTATCTTCCTACATCTCACCCATTTCCCCCCCCCTTGGAATTTTCTTCCTCTGAACTCTTGGAACTTATTGTCCATTCTATTCATTTTCCATTGGTTATTTCTCATCTCTGCAATTTGATTTTGAGCATTCTGAAAGCCTATTCCATATTGTTCTTCCTTATATTGTAGAAACAAATTTTTCATTCTTTTTCCCTAACTGCTACCCCTTTGAATACTTCTCTTCCTATTTGCTCTACTCTACATCCTGTTCTCAAGAGTGGAGGAACTGCTACTCTGAGTGTTAACCAGCTGGGAGTCAATTATGAGTAAGCAAGGTCACTGTGCTTTGAAGGTCAACACTGTCTGCAGTACTTTGGTATTTCTTGCTCCTATGTGATAAGCGTACCCTGGCAGGCTAATTTCTCCCACTTCATGTATTAGTGTTCTCTGAGTTTCTCTCTCTCAAGACCCGAGAATCTCTGTTTGTGCTGGTAGGGTGGCATTGTGTGTGTGTGTGTGTGTGTGTGTGTGTGTGTGTGTGTAGACTTAAGACTAAAGCCAAACCTTTAGTCTTAAAGGGGGGAATGTCCTCTGAGTCAGCTACTACCAGAAAGCCTTGTGTTGGGTCTTTAGTTTAATACCATTTACTAGTAATGGAGGGAGATTCCACCAAAACAGTCGTCACACAATGAATTTTCCTTAGTGCTTTCACAGTGTGCATAATTGAATGAGTGAGCAAAAGAGTGAAGTAAGGAAGAAGATCTTCAGAGAGACATCTATCTTAACAAGTGATTTGAACATTTGACAATAATGGAAGAAGGCATATTCTCTGTGTTTGGGAAAGGCTGGCCTGAGGCTACATTGTCAGCTAGTTGGCCTGGCTGTCAGGGGGCCCCTTTCTTACTTAGTCAAGTAGTTTTCTAATCCTGCCTTCAGGCTGTCAGAATTCTTCAGATGGTTTTTGTTCTGTTAGTTTGGTATTTAACCCCCATACACTTTCCTCTTCCATCCACTGTTAAGGTGAATTAAGTTCAGTGTTTGAACACTAGCGTATTTGGAGGCATGGACTCTAGGCCACAGGAATGCATTTCAGAGCACTGTAGGGAAGTCCCCACAGCAGGGGGATCTCATGGGAGTTGTGGGTCTGTGTGGAATAGGAGAGACCACGGGGATGCTCCTACAGTTAAGGGGAACTTAGAATATGTTTATTTACTTTTTGTTTATTTTATTTATTTTATTATTATTTTAAAAATATATTTTTATTGGTTTCAGAGAGAATTGGAGAGGGTGAGGGAGAGAGAGACATCAATGATGACATAGAATCATTGACCAGCTGCCTCCTGCACACCCCACACTGGGGATGGAGTCCACAACCTGGGTGTGCCCTGACCAGAAATCGAACCATGACCTCCTGGTTCACAGGTTGACACTCAACCACTGAGCCATGCCGACTGGGCACTTTTTGTTTATTTTAGAAGAGAGGCTGCCAGGGTCTGATGTAGGACCAATAAAGGGAGCCATGTGCTTACTATGGAGGAAGGTTCATGAGAGGAGAATGTCAGTCTTCCCCATGAAGGGCAATGAGGTCCAGGTATGACCATGAAGGCATTACCTATGTGGTATGATCTGGAGAGTAGCAAAGGCCTTATTGAAAAATCATTTCTTTGTTGCCTACTACAGTACTGGAAATGTTCCTGTGCATTTAGGTCTATTTTTGCAAAGCCCTTGACAGATAATAACCAGGTGAACTAGAAGGTAATACACTATGCAAGTATATAACCTACTAGGAATGGTAATATATAGACTCATGAAGATCTAGAACACATGGGCTTGGGTTACTGGATGAAGCATGGTTACCTGTGGCTGATCCTGGGAAACGGGCAGAGGTCTAGTCAGTTTTGGGGGGCCGGTGTGTTGCCTGAGGAGAATGGCAATTCGGGGAATGAGGAAGGGGTGTGAAGTTTTTGAGTACCTGGGGTAAGAGGGAAGAGGAAAAGTTATGATAAGGGGAGGAGATGTCTAGAGAGAAAGTGAGGCACTGAAGATAATCTTTCTAACTTGAGAATTTTTCCCAGCCTCTTGCTTTCCTGTTGCTCTTTTCATTTGTGTTTAACTATCTGGGGCAGATCAGAAGCTCATCATAAAAGAGATACCTTAATTAAGTTTATATTAGATTAGCAAACTGCTCTTCTCAGGTTTATAATGACATCCATTCACAGTCGTGAACTCTAAGGATTGACTGTCTGTATTATACAGATAAATGAGGTAATTGATATGTATCCTTTACATCACTCCTTGATACCGAAGGAAAAAAAAATGGCCCTTTTTACTGTAGGCTTTAGCCTGTCACCTACTTTCTGTTCAAGGAAGAAGGGTGGGGGTGATTTATTGAATTGGGGAATTAATGAGACACCCACATTGGCTGCATGGAGATGGTGAGAAGGTGTTAGAAATTATTCATAAGAAGGGGTATGATGTCCTATTAGATTAAAAAAATGTTTTTGTATATTTTAGAGAGAGAGGAAGGGAGGAGAGAGAAACATCGATTGGCTGCCTCCTGCATGCCCCCTATGGGGATTGAGCCTGAAAGCCCATGCATGTGCCCTGACTGGGAATTGAACCAGCGACCTTTTGGTGCACAGGATGATGCCAACCAACTGAGCCACAATGACCAGAACATCCTATTACTTTTGAAAAGCCTTCATTCAAAGGTCTATTTTTGTCAGCAAATCTTTCAGTTACTTTATCTCCCCAGTCAGGATGGATAAACTTGCTTCCTAGCTTTGTTGTGGAGGTCCCTCTCCCTCTGTCACTCCTCCTCTTGCTGTGCCCTCTTTTTGGGCAACTAAAAATGATGTACTTGTTACCGTCTTATCTGCGATAGGCTCAGCTATATAGTAACAAATATATGCTGACATTTCAGCAAAAAAAAAAATGGTTTTATTGATTTCTGAGAGAGAAAGGAGGAAGAAGAGAGAGAGAGAAACATCACATCCCCCTACTGGGGACAAAACCTGGGCATGTGTCCTGACCAGGAATTGAACTGTGACCTCCTGGTTCTTGGGTCGACGCTCAACCACTGAGCCACACCAGCCGGGCCAGAACCATTATTTCTTATTTATGACATTCAGCATGGTCATTTGAGTTTCTCTTCCACCTGCTGAGTCAGTCATCCGGGCACTGCCTCCCTTATGTTGCTGCCTGCCATGTGGTTTCCAAAGGGAAGGGGAAGGTGGGGGAGACACCGCTGCTCCAATCATTGGGAACAGGAAGTGATGCATTCCTTCCACCAACATTCCCCTTTGCAGGACTTAGTCAAGTGGCCACAATATAACTACAAAGGATGTTAGCTAATGCCCAGGGAAAGACAATGTTGTGGTGAGGATGTGGCGTGGCCTCTGCCATCATCACTGCTAAAGGCCTTCAGTCCAGTGTTGGTAGAACTGTAAACAGTGCCTGCCTGGGAGATCAGACTGATTTGGCCTTGAATTCCAGGCATCAGTTCATTCCCTGGAGGTGAAGATGAACTCATGGGGTTGTAAGGAGACTTAAGTGATGTAACATTCATGAAGCTCCTAGTTCAGTGCCTGGCTCAGAGCAGGCACTTAACAAATGTTATTTCCCTTAAATTCCCAATCTCATTATGTTAGTCACAGCATTGTGAGTAATGGGGACAACATTATAGCCCATCTCTTCCCTATATGTCCTGAATAGATCATTTATTTTTTTGGGAGAATAAGTGGTGGAAGCTGCCCAAATTTTCAGGCAAATTCCTTCATTTCACGCCTTGGGTTTATCTCCAGTCTTAACATCTACTCGGATAAGCAGGATATCAGAGTGTTGAGCTAAGTTCAGTGCCTGGCTCAGAGCAGGCACTTAACAAATGTTATTTCCCTTAAATTCCCAATCTCATTATGTTAGTCACAGCATTGTGAGTAATGGGGACAACATTATAGCCCATCTCTTCCCTATATGTCCTGAATAGATCATTTATTTTTTTGGGAGAATAAGTGGTGGAAGCTGCCCAAATTTTCAGGCAAATTCCTTCATTTCACTCCTTGGGTTTATCTCCAGTCTTAGCATTTACTCGGATAAGCAGGATATCAGAGTGTTGAGCTGACAGTGCCTGCCTGGGAGATCAGACTGATTTGGCCTTGAATTCCAGGCATCAGTTCATTCCCTGGAGGTGAAGATGAACTCATGGGGTTGTAAGGAGACTTAAGTGATGTAACATTCATGAAGCTCCTAGTTCAGTGCCTGGCTCAGAGCAGGCACTTAACAAATGCTATTTCCCTTAAATTCCCAATCTCATTACGTTAGTCAAAGCATTGTGAGCAATGAGGACAACATTATAACCCATCTCTTCCCTATATGTCCTGAATAGATCATTTATTTTTTGGGAGAATAAGTGGTGGAAGCTGCCCAAATTTTCAGGCAAATTCCTTCATTTCACTCCTTGGGTTTATCTCCAGTCTTAGCATTTACTCGGATAAGCAGGATATCAGAGTGTTGAGCTGGAGAAAGAAGCATATTCCCTCTCTTTCTTTCTCTCTCTCTCTCTCTCTCTCTCTCTCTCTCTCTCTCTCTCTTTCTTTCTTTTTTAATTTCTCTGTTTTTCTCTCATAGGGCCTTTAAAAAATTGTGGATAAGCCCACATTCATTCAGTTTCTTGGCAGCTCTGGTGGCCTCTACCACCTTTTTCTGTCATGTCTATGATTGAGCCATTTTCACCTTCTTTGTTAGTCCTTCCTTGCTTCGCAATTCCTATGCATTGTCATAGAAATGTGACACACCGAGCTCAAAAGGTTCGCCATCACTGCTCTAACCCCTCAGTCCAGGGCGGTGCCTTGGCCTGATGCCCAGGGCTTTGCCCGGATGGTGGGCACGGACTCACTGTGGACTGACACGACAGACGTTCCCAGGACAAAGGCAGGCTCCCGCCTGGAGACAGTCCTGACGATGGCTCAGCGATGCAGACGTTGCTTGCAGCCCCTTGGACCACAGAGCCTGGCGTTAGGAGTGTGATGCTCTGTGCTCGCCACGCCCCTGGAGGCAGCAAGAGCGCTGGCTGGGGCGACCCGAGACGGGCTTCCAGCTCAGGTTGCCAGTCGTCACCTGTGACTTTGGGCAAGTCACACACTCCCCAGGGCTCAGGTTTCTTAGCTGCAAGATGAGGAGGGCCCCTTTCCCGCCCACCACTGGGGTTGCCGAGGAGGAAGGTCAGTGAGCATTGGTTGCACCTGTGCCCAGGCGCTGGGGGGCACAGAACCAGTCAGACCCTGGCCTTAGAGGTGCCTGCACTTCCGGGGAGTCAGACCTGCAGTAAATCTTTGCTCTGATGGCAAAAGGACCAGCTTCGATATAAAGTGTCTGGTAAACTCGAAGGCAGTGGTTCTCAACCTTCCTAATGCCTCGACCCTTTAATACAGTTCCTCATTTTGTGGTGACCCCCAACCATAAAATTATTTTTGTTGCTACTTCATAACTGTAATTTTGCTACTGTTATGAATCGTAATGTAAATATCTGATATGCAGGATGTATTTTCATTGTTACAAATTGAACATAATTAAAGCATAGTGATTAATCACAAAAACAATATGTAATTATATATGTGTTTTCTGATGGTCTTAGGCGACCCCTGTGAAAGGGTCATTCGACCCCCAAAGGGGTCGCGACCCACAGGTTGAGAACCTCTTTTTAGAAGCTTGGCTTTCCAAAATGCAGGTTCTGAAGCACTTTCTGTCCATAGGGTTATCTCTGATTTTAGGTCAGTTAAAAGTCCCCCCCATCCCCCGAAAAATTGAGAAAGACTTTTGTTTTTCCAAGTCCTTATGAAGACCCGCATTGCTGTGGACTCTCCTCCCACGGTCTCAGCAACGTCCATTTTTAGTTCAGAATGCCGGAAGCTCCCATTAGGTGTATGACCAAATGTGCCTGACAGCTGCCTCCTCCACACTGGGCTATGGCAACCTCGGATCTGCTCAGAGAAGTAAGAACTGGGCAGATTTTTGGCCTCAGGAAAATCCGGGAGCAGCTTACACTTTGCTTCCCCACATGCTTGCAACAGAAGGTGCATGGAATAGCGATTAAGTGTTGTTCCCTCGGTGGCTTTGTACTGTCTGGACCATGATCTGAGAGAGACTCATGATGTTTCAAAAATGCACATTGTTCTCAGTTCCTTGTCACCAACATCTCTCTGAGGCAAGAGAATATTCGGAGAGGACGAAGAGAAGACCCACTGTCTCTGGGCTTGGTCCCAAATATAATTGCAGACGCCCAGGAGACACAGCTTTGCCTTTGGAAGCTCTCAATCTGGTCCAACTGGGCAATCTCACCTTTGACCCTAGGTCGGGGCTCCAGATCTGTTTCTAAATCCCCCTGAAGTTACTGGTTTGCAAAACTTTTAGGAAAAATGGAATTTTCCATTTCTCTCTGTCTCTTAGGAAGGTTAAATGATGTTCTTTTCTCTCTTATTAAAGAGGTAGATACACAGTTCTAAAAATAGCCTTTTTTTTTTCTAATGGCATCCGAGCTGGTCTCTTTTCTTAAAATGTAATGACATTTTCTTAGGCAGGGACTCGGCACCAGGGATAGTTTTCTACAGCCTCTTTCCTTTTATCATTATAATTGAATAATTATGATATACACTTGAATGTTCTATTTATGCTAATGCATTGGTTACAGAGAGTGACACAACAGGATTCATATTACGGTAATGCATTAAGAATGGATAAAGGGCCACACTGATGTAATTTCATTTCATTATTTTGATAATTATTTCCTCCTCATTAATGTTCCCTGAGCTCTTCATAGGCAAAGCTAATGTTGATTGAACAAAATGGGTTTTTCTTAGGCTAGATCATTGTTCAAAAAGCCCACAAGGCTGGAAAACATTTAGTTATCAATCCTCCATGTGTTTATCACTAAAGATTAGTTTCAGTCATTTCTTGGTGAAAGAGAACCACAATAAATAGGTTAGAAGTTCATTTCTCTCTGACTTGGGAGTGTGGGGCATGCAGGAGTCCAAGGTGCCCCGTTTTACTAGTTGTGAGAATCCAGCCTCCTTCCAGCTTGCTGATCCACTTTTTGTGCCTTCTATTCCTGATGTCAATCAATGGCCCAGATGACTGCACCAGCACCAGCCACCCAGTTTACAGTCCAGGCTACAGAAAGGAGGAAGGGCTGGGACAAGGGGTATATGCCAACTGGCTATGAAGAATGGCCCCTGGAGGGGTGATACATCATTTTTGCGTAGTTCTCATCAGCCAGAAATTAGGTATCTGGCCCCATATAACTGCAAAGGAGCCTAAGAAACAGGTTTCCCCCCGCTCCCCCCCGCCCCCTACTTCTGTTTCTGGGCAGCCATGGGCTGAGCTAAAAAATCTAAGAGTCTATTACTATGAAAGAGGGAAGGAAGTTTGTTGGTAGCGGCCAGCAGTCTCATCCTCATTTGTCTGCTAACCCTTAAATGAACCAGAGGGACATGGATTGGAACTTTGGTGAAGAGCAATCTAAATGAGGCTGCCAGAAGGTCATTCATATTCTGCCCTCATTGCTGGCCTGATGGGCAGTCCATCTTGGCCCTCTGGGGAAAGACATTTCTTCCTCTCAGCCTGCATTTGTTATGGAACCCTTTCAGGTCCTTTAAGACGGTAAAGCTTTGAATAAAATGCAAATGTTTTTTGAGAATATTAGTGGCTTAACCAGCTTGATGTAGTACAAAGAGCATAGATGTTTAAATCAGACAGAACCACCTTTAATTCTGGCTCTGTCACCTATAGATGAGTGATTATGGAAATAAATATAAATATTCTGGCCTCAGTTTTATCATCTGTAAAATAAGTGCAATAATACCTTACACATCGTATGTATGTGTGTAGTAAATTTTATAATATTTACAAGGTGTAAAATTGGTGATTAAAAATGATCTCTTCTTCGCTTTTCCCTACTAGCCAGGCACATAAGAGCTCCAATCATATTTAATATAATCAGAACTCTGGGCCCCCAAGGATGGGTACGTTGTGATGGAGGAGGGTCAGAATCATTCTGGGGAAGAGAGGAATCTTTCTGAAAAAGCTAGATGGTGGCTATGATGCCAGGTCCTGACCAGCATTAGGTAGGACTTGAACTCCCAACTGTATCCAAGAACATGTTTATTTCCACATATTGCTGTGATAGTTTAATGCAGTCATTTTAGAATAGAAGCACTTTAGTTTAATCTGAAACACAAACCCACTAAACTTTTACCTTTTAAAATTTGTCAGCCAGCAGGTGAAACCAGCATCCATCTGGAGTGAGCCTTGGGATCTGTGTGAGCCAGAGGGTGGGTATCAGGAATGAGGGTGACACTCAAGGATGGAGTGAGGGTCAGGAACAACTATGGCACACTTTTTTTATAATAAAGAAAAATAGTGTCTTTAATTTTTATCTTTTGAAGCATCAAAACAACCTCATCAAATGAGTCATGTCAAAAGGCCCTGCTCAACATAGTCTTAGTGCTGACCGAGAATGGTATATACCCCATCTTGGGAAAAGACGAGTCAGGTAGGAGATATGCAATCATTTGAAATGTCAGAAAATCACCTTTGAAACTGGGGAGAAACACAAGGACCTGAAGATCCCCCCGGAGGTACTTAGAGCAACCAGCAGGCTGCATGCCCTGGACGCGTGTCACTGTTTGTGCTTCTGCACTTTTGCATTTGTTCTACAGTCCGTGCTGTGGTCTAGGGTGGAGTTGGCGGTGAGTGTTGTGAATAATCGCTCCCTTCTCTCTGGTTTACTGCTGCCCTCTCCATGCTGTATGTGGGCGCAGAGAGGCAATAACGCGCCAACGATGCCTTTCAGAGCTGTGTAAATCCTTCCCTTGATAAACTAGGAGCATGTGGACAAGATAAATGCCCTGGAAGAGGAAGCTATCGGGGACGAAAAGCACCTGACATTCGTCATAATAGGCACCTGGAGAAATTCTGCTCAGAAGACTATTGTTGTAGACCCCAGAATTGTGTTTCCTATTATGTTTTGTTGTTTAAAAGCCTTCTGTCTGGTAATGCCTAAAAATGTGAGAGGAAATAAAAAGATAAAATAAATAAATAAAAGTAGGTAAACGTGGCTGTATATCTTATCTTTGTTGTAATACAACATTGATGTTCTTTGGGTCAGCTTTGCTGTCCCTAAATAGTGATTTAAGAGGTAAGTAAAGTAAGGTAGCTATCATAAGAAGAAAGATGGTATATTTTTAAAATTACTGGTACATGACACTACACTTACAGGGCGACAACTGAGAAAGTGGAGAAGTGGGGATTTTGGAAAAGAAATGGGTTAAGCTGTCAGCTCCCACCTACTCGTGTTACAAACAGTTCTTGCATCAGATATATCAATTCCAGTGTTGTGTATCATAATCGTGAGGCGTAAATAAAACATTATGGTAACAAAAATGCATGTGACTTTTATGTGGAGAAATAAAAATTACCTATTGACTACTATCGATTGGGGTATAACCATCATATGAGGCAAATGTTAGACCATGAAATAAAACAGGTGTAAATATGGCCACAATTTTCTGTGTGGAAGTTGATTTTAAATGAAACTGCTGATTAAATCCTGAACCCTGAAACTATAGTTGTAGTAATTTGTTGAGTTTATAAATGACCTCAAAATATATACTTTTCCCCCAACAGAAATAAAACCTGTTTGTTTTTTCCCCTCTGGTTTTAACCAGCTGGAGAAACAATTTGAACTGGACCAGCACTTAAATATATTCAAAATCCAAAGATATAAAATATATCCTGGAACAAATAAAAATTCCTTTTCATCACCTCTTGAGAGGGTCAAACCATCCAAATGTTCTCATGCACAAATATCACTATTGGGCAATAGAACAGAGGCAAATTGCCCTCCTTTCTCTTAAACATTTTCCCCCCCCCAGAAGAAAAGATTGTCTTTCTTTTTAATTCACTTACCTCTAGTGCTCTTTCTAGCATTTAGATTTTCATTCATTTGTCACATGGCACATTTTGCATTACAAATATTTGTTTAACACATGACAGTTTTCTCATTTCTCTAATATTTGAATTCATCTTGGGCTTTCTTGTTGGTTTTTAATTGAAAACTTGGTTGAGTAAATATGCCGGACCCTCAAGGCTAGATTCATCAATTCACCGTGGGCGCAGCTCACTTGCTGTGTTTATTGAATGACATGCTGAGCGTTTAGACAGGAGCTCTCACGGAGTGAGGGTGATGGAAGGTAGTTAGTTACAAAGAAAAAGAGAAATCTGGAAGTTGATAACATGCCTCTTTTCATAAATGTTTGCATATGTCAAAGAAGTTGGGAAGTTTAGATTTGTTTTTGTTTTTTTAAACATGTCCGATGTTCAATTTGGTTTAGATGGAAGAGCCATCAACTATGATCAATCACCATGGCAAGTTGCAGTAAAAACAGAATGATAACTGGAGAGACGCTGCATGTCTTGAAAACTGTTTTCCAAGCATTCACACCTTGTCAGAGCCTGTCCCGGTGTCACACTGCGTGAATGTGTCTCAGCACCTTCTTTCTCCCCAGGATAACATTCCCAGGTTTATTTAAGGCTACTCAGAGCTTACTTTGGTGCACTTCAGGGTTTGTTATTTGGTGCTACATTACTTTGGTTTTATCTTCCCATCAAGTGCATTGAACCAAAACATAAAATACTGCCATTCAGATACAGGCGCACACACACACACACACACACACACACACACACACACAAGAACACACACACACGAACACACACACACACACACACACACACACAGAAGCAGGCCTGATACTATGAGACAAGAATTAGGCTGGTCCTGTTTGGAACTGTAGGCAAGATCGAGCTTCATCCTAAGGGAGTGGGGGAAGCAAAGCAATTTGAAGTTCACCTGATATAAGGCTCTGAACATTTTATAAACTCTTCGAACATTATATAACTTACTAATTGATCATCTCTTACCCATCTGACACCATACATAGTTATTAGAATATTCTTAACTATATTCCCTATAGTCAATGATATTGACTTTACATCCCCATGGCTATTCTGTAACTATCAATTTGTATTTCCCAATACCTTCACCTTTTTCATCCATCTCCTCAATCCTACTCCTGTCTGGCAACTGACAAAATTTTCTTTGTACCTTTGAGTCTGTTTCTGTTCTGCTTGTTCATTTATTTTGATTTTTAGATTCAATTTTTCTATCTAATAAAAGAGAAACATGATAATTAGCTGTAACTTCGCTACCCTTCCCATTGGCTAATCAGCGAGATATGCAAATTAACTGCCAGCCAAGATGGCGGCCGGCAGCCAGGCAGCTTGAAGTGAACAGGAGGCTTGCTTGCTTCAGTGACGGAGGAAGCCAACATTCCCCGCCTGCTGCTGCTGGGCTCTGAGCTTGCAGTTTAAGAAACATTGTTGCAAATATAGAAGCTAAAAAAAACCAGAAACCTGCTTTCAGCAAGCCGGGCCTCAGAGCTGGAGTTGAAACAGTGTTTTGATTATAGAACCCAAACAAACCAGATACCTGCTTTCAGCAGCTGAGGTCTCAGAGCTGGAGCCGAGCCTCAGAGAGAAAGCCGGCTCTCAGTTCCAGTGACAGCCATAGAAGGTAAATAAGTCCCAGAATAAAAGAAAAAAGAAAAAAAGGACAGGTTGGGAGCTTCAGTTGCCTGCCAGCCTGAAAACAGCCCTCAGCCCCTCACCCAGACTGGCCAGGCACCACAGTGGAAACCCCCACCCTGAAGGGGGTGTGACCAGCTGCAAACAGCCATCATCCCCTCACCCAGGCTGGCCAGGCACCCAAGCGGGACCCCCACCCTGACCCAGGACACCCTTCAGGGCAAACCAGCCGACCCCCACCCATGCACCAGGCCTCTATCCTATATAGTAAAAGGGTAATATGCCTCCCAGCACTGGGATCAGCGGAGCCGCGAGG
>NW_005370809.1:362397-372922 GCF_000412655.1 Myotis brandtii | reverse complement strand
GCCCCAACCCCCTCATCGGCCCTGCTCTGAGCCCGACCAGGAGCTGCACCTAGGGATTGGGCCTGCCCTCTGCCACCTGGAAGCGGGCCTAAGCGAGCACGTCGTTATCTCCCGAGGGGTCCCAGACTGTGAGAGGGCACAAGTGGGGCTGAGGGGCACCCCCCGCCAGTGCACAAATTTTTGTGCACCGGGCCTCTAGTTAATATATATGTATTTATTGCCATTTTATTGTTCATATTTTGATTTTTTTCTTCTTTTCAAAGAAGGCCCTTTAACATTTCATGAAAAACTGGTTTGGTAGTAATGAACTCCTTTAGCTTTTTCTTATCTGGGAAGCTCTTTATATGTCCTTCAATGATAACTTTTCTGGGTAGAGTAATCTTGGTTGTAGGTCTTTGCTTTTCATCACTTTGAATATTTATTGTCACTCTCTTCCGGCCTGCAAAGTTTCTGTTGAGAAATCAGCTGACAGTCTTATGGGCCTTGTAGGTAACTAATTGCTTTCCTCTTGCTGTTTTTAAGATTCTCTCTGTGTCTTTAACCTTTGGCATTTTAATTGTGATGTGTCTTGGTGTGTGTCACTTTGGGTTTATCTTGTTTGGGACTTTCTGGGCTTCCTGGACTTGTGTGTGTGTTTTTTAAAAAATATATTTTTATTGATTTCAGAGAGGAAGGGAGAGGGAGGGATAGATAGAAACATCAATGATGAGAATCATTGATCAGCTGTCTCCTGCACCCCCCCCCCCCTACTGGGAAGGTGCCAGCAACCAAGGTACATGCCCTTGACCGGAATTGAACCTGGGATCCTTCAGTCCACAGGCTGACGCTCTATCCACTGAGTCAAACCGGCTAGGGCTTGTGTGTCTTTTTCCTTGACCAGGTTAGTAAAATTTCCATCATTATTTTTTCAAACAGGTTTTTAATTTCTTGTTATCTCTATTTTCTTTCAGCATCCCCATGATACGATGTTGGTACACTTGAAATTGTCCCAGAGGCTCTCTACATAATCCTCATATTTTTGGATCCTTTTTTCTTTTTGCTATTCTGATTGGGTGTTTTTTGCTTCTTTATATTCCAAATCACTGATTTGATTCTTGGTTTCATCCTCTATACTATTGATTTCCTGTAAATTACTCTTCATTTTGGTTAGTGTATCCTTCATTTCTGATCAGCTCTTTTTATGGTTTTCATGTCCTTTTTATGCTATTGAAATTCTCTCTAAGTTCCTGGAGCATCCTTATAACCATTGTTTTGAAATCTGTATCTGTTAGTTTGCTTGTCTTGATTTCATTTAGTTCTTTTTTTGTTCTTTCATTTGTGACCTTTTCTTTGTGTCCTCATTTTGGTTGCCTTCCTGTGTTTGCCTTCATGTATTAGGCATGGTAGAATGGCCTGATGAAGTAGATGTCTTGTAGGATACAGTGGCACAGCCTTCCCATTCACCTGAGCTGGGCATTCCAGGTGTGCCTCCTGCACCATGTGTGTGCCGTGTACATGCTCCTGTGGTAGTTGAGCTTTTATTGCTGCTGGTGTGTCAATGGGAGGTATTTGAAGTCTGGCTAGGACCACCAGTGTGGGCCAGCTGTGCAGGGGCCTATCCCACAAAGCATGACTTACTTCAATGGGGCTCTTGTGCCCACTGAGTCTGCTCCTTGAGTTTGTCGCTTGTGGAGGTAGTTGAGTGGTGCTTTGATGTTGTCTGAAGCTATTCACTGGGCATACTGGCTCTGTGGCCTCCTAGGAGATGCAGGCAAAGGTGAGGTTCCCAGCATGAGCTACAAAGCATTATGCAGATGGCTGCTACATGTGCTGGGCTTGGAGGTGCCCAGGAGAGGCTAAGCTGTGAACCAACACTGGCTCCTGCTCGTGCCATGCCTGGGACCACTTAGTGAGAGGTACCAGGCATACCAAGGCAAGATACTGCTTGCTTGAGAGATTTTTAAAAAGTCTGAAGCATGAGCCAGGACAGGCCATTCGTATGGAAAAGTCACTGGAAACAGCTTGGGTGATCCCTAAATTTGGGTAGGGCAAGGTCTCAGGGAATCACCAAGGCAGGGGCAAACAGTGTAACCAGGTGGATAGAGACAAATATGTTGCTGCCTGCTGGCTATGTGGGGGAAGGGCTCAGAAAAGGAAAAATGGCCTCTGCCAGCACTTATGTCTGGCAGAAAACTGTCCCTCTAGCTCTTGCCTGATGCCAGACAATTCAGTTCTTCCTCATATGTCCCTATAGCCTTTTGAATGGCTGTCCCAGCACTGGAGCTCAGAGGGAGGGAGTCCAAGTAAGTCTGTGTGTGAGCTCCTTAAAAGGAATTGCCTGGGACTCTAGAAGCCCTCTGTCTCAGCCACTTTCCCCACTGGTGTTTATAGCCAGAATGTATGGGCACTTCTCTTCCTGGCACTGGAACCCTGGGCTGGGAGGCCTGTTGTGGGCCTGGGATCCCTTGCTCCTCAGGGGGCCCTCCACAGCCAAGATAGCCTTCCCAATTTTTATTCACCATATGTGGGTGTGGGGCCAGCTAATTTTATGTCTCTACACCTCCTTACAGTTTAGAAGTAGCTTCATCTTCATATCCTTAGTTGTGGGACTTCCATTCAGCTAGATTCCAGGAGGCTCTGCATGATGGTTGTTCTGTAGTTTAGTTGTAATTTTGATCTGGTTGTGGGACAGTGTGAGCACTGTATTTACCTACACTGCCATCTTGACTGAGAGAAGTTCATTTTTGTTTGGATTTGTGTATGGCATGTGTATCCCTAACATACTGTGGATATGCTAAGGACAAAGCCAAGCTTGCTCACCACTTTTTGTCTTCTTGTTCCATCCAGTAGAATCAGAATGCTTGGCTGATAGGACTGTAAGCTTATTTTAGAGGTAAACTCTGAGAGAAATTGAGTGTTAATTCATGTTTCCCTGGAAGGAGAAGTCAGTCCACTTTCCTCCCTGCCAAATGGGGGTTGTCTTGGAGTGACATTTCTGTCTCTTCCTGTAATCTTGTCACTTATTCTTTCACCTAGGAATAAGAACAACTTATTTGATTGGTGATATTGGTGAGAGGCTAACTCCTATTGGACCTCATTACCTAGGTGAGAAGGCTAAGGCATTGACAAGACAGTGCTTGCCCATTACTCTGAAATCTCCATTTGCTGATTCGGCTTTTGAATGGGCTTTCTCCTTCACTTCAGAATTTTACATATGAGGTTGATGCTTTGATTCCCACCTTATCATTAGTTCTTTGTGTTTATGCCTTTACTCTAATGTAACAGAGAGGGGTAATTGGTCTTCCCAATGTGCCCACTGCCTAGGTGCTGCTCACCACTGTTGAGGCCTTTGCAGGACTGACCACCAGAATCACCTGGGACATCTGTTAAAAATACATATTTCTTGTACCAAACTCCAGAGCAGATGAATCAGCACTTCACAGAACAGGGAGCAGATTCTATAATTTGAATAAGTCTGGCAGGTGACTGTGATAACCAGTCAAGTTTGAGAAACATCTTTTGAGACTTTTCCCAATATCCTCCACCACAATTAAAACTTACCTTTTCCTTGTCACATTCTTTTTAAAAAAATATATTTTATTGATTTTTTTTACAGAGAGGAAGGGAGAGGGATAGAGAGTTAGAAACATCGATGAGAGAGAAACATCGATCAGCTGCCTCCTGCACACCCCCTATTGGGGATGTGCTCGCAAGCAAGGTACATACCCTTGACCAGAATTGAACCTGGGACCCTTGAGTTCGCAGGCCGACGCTCTATCCACTGAGCCAAACCGGTTAGGGCATCTTGTCACATTCTTTACGATTGCTACTTAGGAAATAATCAATGATTGACTTTTGTGGGGACTATTGGTTTGATATATGATTGCTCCAACAGGGTATTTGTATGTGTTAACAAAGACTTGTTAGCAACAATGCCAGAATTAAAAAAAAAGGATTCCATTTCAGGCTCTGTGTCAGCCTGTGGGGCAGTATGTGAGTCTTAGTGGTGGTGGGGAGCCTTTTAAGCATTGTTTGAATCACACTTTACAGGCCAGGCCTCCTGCAGAACTTGCATAGGCCCTTAGAGTGTATTTCAGACTGTCAGTCTTTTCTGCCCATGCTGCTGGACTTGGAATGAGAGAGTAGATGAAATGTAAATTCTACACATTTTGGAATGAGCAGTTCCTTCTTTTGGAGAAGACACAGGTGACAGGCCAGGGGCTGGTGACATTCATAAATTATCAGATCCTAAAATTCACAATCTAACAGGATTATTTTAAAGAGGCTTAGCTCTCTTTGGGTACATAATGTCTTAGTCTTTCATTTGAAGCATTCATGTTTGATAAAAATGATTCCTCATGTAAATTCATTTATTATAATTCATTCCTTCCTGAACTCTCTTGATATAGAGCTACAGAATGTTATTTTTCCTTTTCCTCTTGAGAAAGGTGCTAAAAATGCAATACTGCCTTATGGTATATGAATTCATCCAAGATTCCTGCAACAAATTATCTTGCCTTTTAGAAGCTCTGCCCTTCTATAACTGTATTTTGCCTGCCTAACAAATTATTGTCACATATATGTATATATTCATACACACACACACACACACACACACTAGAGGCCTGGTGCATGGATTTGTGCACCGGTGGGGTCCCTCAGTGTGGCCTGCAGGGATAGGGCTGAAACGGGCATCCAACATCTCCCGAGGGATGTAGTAGTGTGCGAAGTGGCAGGCGGCTGGGGAGGAGCCACTCCTGCTTATCCCAGCCCCACTCATCCCAGTCAGCTGAGTGGTGCTCCCACTGTGGGAGCGCACTTACCACCAGGGGGCAGCTCCTTCATTGAGCATCTGCCTCCTGGTGGTCAGTGCACGTCATAGCGACCAGTCGACCGGTCATTCAGTTGTTTAGGCATATATATTATTGGATTCAATCAAAGTATCCAGTTGATCAATTTACTACTCCCTTTTCCTTTCCTGAGCAGTCTGCCCTTCACTACTTTGATGCTTTCAGTCATTTCATTCCTCCCCACAGGATGAATGTACCTTTAGTGTGAGTGTTCTGGTTCGCCCATGGTCCTGCCAATCCAGAATTATGGCACTGACAAGGGTACCAAGGATGACGATTTAAGAACTGGTCACTGAACTTCTTGATATTGACTTCAAGATTATAGAGGTATATAGTTTATCTCTCCCTGGCAATTCTAAGCTATAATTAACAATGGCTTGTGAGTTAGCATGCATCTTGGGAATATTTAGTTTATAGACTGAGGGTTAGGTAAATGTCTGCTAGGCACTGAGAGAGGGTGAAGGAGAGGGCTTCTGGTACTTTGCCATGCTGTAGATAAAAAAACAGAGGGATCCAATCTGTATGCTAAGAGGATCTCTGAGTTCCTGTTGCATGATCAATGCAATGCAGTGCTCTACTTTGGTTTATGCCTGGCAAACGAAGCTGCTCTGCCTTGGGCCTATTGAATTAGTAGTTGCTCTGGGGCAGTGAGTGAGGAATTCAGCTGCAGGAAGCACGGGGGTCTGTGCTTGCCCCGAGTTACCTCTGCAATCTTATTTGGGACCAACAGAGAAATGCTTTGGTGCCCCCAACCCTAACCTTAGAAATTCATTTATTTGAGATAATATAGTATACTTCCCAGAATCCTGTGTTCAAATGTAGTGTCTACCCTCCCTAGGTGCCAAATTATTGTTATTAACCCAAACAAATGGAGCATGGTCAGTCACCAGATACTAACAGTACCCTGAAGCTGGGCCAAAGGACCGGAGAGTCTGAGAGTGGGTAAGTGTAGGATGGCCAGATGCTCACTCTCTCCCGGGAAAGTCCTGTAGGCTTTTGGCACTTTTGCTGTACGCAGACAGTGAGTAAACTGTGTACATGTCTTTGCCCTGTACCCAGCCAATTGGACAGATACTTAGAATGGAGACCTGAAAGGTCTGGGTTCTGAGCTGGACAGTCCCCATTTACAAGTAGTTCTTGAGAACTCTGCTCCCCTGTAATGCAGTCTAGGGAGGAAGTCCCTTGGGAGGGACCCCCAAGTCTTGCTGTTTGGACTCATGCTTCCTCTTAATGCAGCTTCATTCAGGGTTTTTTAAAATACATGTTTGCATGTCACAGTAAAGTGGTATGTGGCCATCCTTATACATTTGATTTAAATTTATTTACACTTATACTTTTTTTTTTTTTACATTGAGTGTAGATAGCTCTAGCATTTGATTTAAATTTATTTACACTTATACTTTTTTTTTACATTGAGTGTAGATAGCTCTAGTGCTGCTTCTTAAATCATAATTATTTTTCAAGTAAAGGGGTAATTTAATAAAGAGATTGACTCCCAGGACTGACAGCTTACTGGTTGAGGAAGAAAAATTTATTTGCCCAATCACATTATACATGGCCAGGATATATTACTTTAGTAACGAATATACTTCTACACTCTCTAGTTTCTTGTTTGTGGAGAGGGATGTGGGCCTTGCTTTTAGGCATGTAAGGCAATGCATGGGTAAGTTTTACATTTATTATTAACCTCAGATACAACATCCAAAGTTTTCGGGTTAGGGTACGACTAGCCATTTTGCTTAATGTTTTGTAATTTCATCCTTATAATTTGTGTGAAATGCAATCAAGGATTTTATATTTCTTTTATTAGCTTCTATGTAAACAAGAATAATGGATCTACCCCATGGAAGGAGAGAGGATGCATTAAAAAAATATCAATTCTATGCTATACTATAAAAAAGGTGTGAGATGGAGAAGAACAACACAGAGGCTACAGACAGAGTCAGTTTTGATATATACCTGAGAATGGCAGAGGCTCTGAGAGCTGAAGATGTTTATATCCACAATACATTATAAGAAACTCATAAAATGATGCCTCTCCAGGAGAAGTCAATTTTACTGAAATTTCCTCTGCACCTTAACTTTGCAAAACACTAGAGTCCTGGTGCACAAAATTCGTACACTCAGGGGGGTCTCTCAGCCCGGCCTGCGCCCTCTTGCAGTCCAGGAGTCCTCGGGGGATGTCCAACTGACAGCTTAGGCCCACTCCTCATAGTGCTCGTCAGTCATGAGCCCGGCTTCTGTCTGAGCGGTGCTCCCCCTGTGGGAGCACACTGACCACCAGGGGCCAGCTCTTTCATTGTGCATCTGCCCCCTGGTGGTCAGTGTGTATCATAGCGACCAGTCGTTCTGCCATTCAGTTGATTTGCATATTAGCCTTTTATGCCTGCAGGATTGGGTCGAAACTGGCTCTCCAACATTCCCCGAGGGGTTCCAGATTGCAAGAGAGTGCACAATCGGGGCTGAGGAGGGATGTGGGAGGTTGGCCAGCCTGGGAGGGACCACTGGAGGGTTCCAGGGTATGTCGGGCCCATCTCGCTCAGTCCTGATTGGCTGGACCCAATCAGCAGAAAGCTAACTTACTGGTTGGATTGTCTGCCCCCTGGTGGTCAGTGCACATCATAGTGAGCGGTTGAGTGGCCTTAGCATATCATTAGCATATTACGCTTTGATTGGTTGAACAGACGACCGGACAACTGGACACTTAGCATATTAGGCTTTTATTATATAGGATAACCATGTAGACATTCACAGATAAAATCAGAACAAATTCCCCAAAAGAGAAATTATAAGGTTGGACTCATTATTTAAAATTCACTGACATTTGAAATAAAAGAGAGCCCTGACAATTCACCCAACACAAAACAAATCCATCTGAACATCATGTGATTTAAAGATAAATTCAGACAGAATTTAGGAATTAATTAATATTAAAGAGGGATAATAACCCTGTATATAAAAACCCTTGGAATCAAGCCAAAGTATTATCCAGAGAAAAATGTATAGTTTTTAGTTCATTTATTAGAAAACAAGAAAGATTGAAAATCAATAAGCTAAGATTGCAACTTCAGAGCTAAAGCAGGATAACAAAGTAAATCAAAAGATGGTAAAGAGAAAATACTGATGTAGACATAAGCTGAAAGATATCTGTACAGATAAATGCAGAAATTAATAAAATACAAAATAAAAAGTAGAAGATGCATAGTCAAAATAAAAGCTTTTACTTAGAAATGATGAGTAAAATTGTTAAAAATTTGTCAATATGATCAAACCAAAGAGCAATAAATGAATTATAAATATGAATAAGAACAAAAAAGGGGATTTATCTGGCGATAAAGAAAACATTAAATATATAGGAGGAGGGGTTCCACTTTTGTTGAGATGACAGCACAAGGAACATTACAGGTGCATTTCTCAGCAAAATAGGCAAAGCTGGTGAAAACTATTAAAAAATGTGTAAATCCTACAGGCGTGTAAAAATGAGTAAGTAGTTTATGCAAGAAAATCTACTAAAAATTTATAAGGACAGTGTAAGTCTGTGGCATTTGAACCATGACCTTCTTCCTCATTACCTCTATCCCAGCTCAGCTTGACCAAGCTGTATTCTTGGAGGGTGTAGCCAAGAAGATAGGGTGTCATCTCCCCTGAGCTCAATAAAGCTTACATGTCTCCCTGAAAAGGACAGGCAGCTAGCATTTCTCATCCCCCCAACTCTAAATTAAAGGCATTAAATTCCTGGTGATAGTGGCCTAGTGGTCAGGGGCTCTACCTCAGGGGTAAAGACATGACAGCAGCTAGTAACTCAAACCCATAGGACAAATGACAACAATCAGAAATGGTAAATGAAAAGGTAAATATAACATACTTACAAATACATAATTGGTCTTCTTTCTTCTCTCAACTTCTTTAATAGACAAAATAAGAATTATAACAACATGTCGGATTTGTAATATATAGATATAATATATATCCTAATATATATAAAAACCCAGGGTCCATAACGTCCAAAACGACAAAAGGCTCGACCAACCAGAAGTCAGTCCTGCAGTCAGTGCTGGGTTGCCACAGTGACCCAGCACTGACTGCTGAGGGGGCTGCAGAACAGGCCTGAAGGTAGGCCTGGAGAGAGGAGCAGGGTCTGGTCCCTAGCCTTCGTGGCAGCTGTTGATCAGCCCCTGCCTCTCTCTTTCTCTCGGGGCCTGGCCAGCAGCTGCACCTCTCTTTCTGTCTGGGCCTCTGCAGGGGCTGCTGACCAGCCCTGCCTCTCTGATCAGGCCCAGAGATAGGCCCGAAGATGCCGGCTGGCATAGAAACCGACCAATCAGAACCTAATCTGGGTGAACTGCAAAGGAAGAACCTAAGGTGGGGGCTGAGGAGGGGTTTTAAGTGCAACAGCTGTTTGGTGTGAGGTGTAAGAAAGCGGTTCAATTTTTTAATGACCGGTTTGGAATTATAGTGCATATGACTGGCTATCAGTCCAGATATAGGGATTATGTGTTTTTGTCTGCCAAGAACATCTCCTCCTGCTGAAAAAGGCTTTTCCCTCCCCATTTAAGCAATCCTATCCTATATAATCTATCTATACTAATAAAATGGTAATATGCTAATTAGACCGGGTCAACCAGCCATCTTCTGGACATCTGACATTTTTCTGGACAAAGCCATGGTGGTGGGGGTTGAGGCAGAGGCAGTTAGGGGCAATCAGGTTGTCAGGGGAGGGCAGTTGGGGGTGAGATCAGGCCGGTAGGGAAGGGCAGTTGGGGGCAACTGGGCCGGCAGGGGGAGGGAGTTGGGGGCGAGATCAGGCTGGCAGGGGAGGACAGTTGAGAGCAAGATCAGGCCTGCAGGGGAGGGCAGTTGGGTGCAACCAGGCAGGCAGGGGAGGGCAGTTGGGGGCAAGATCAGGCCTGCAGGGGAGGGCAGTTGGAGGCAAGATCAGGCAGACAGGGGAGGGCAGTTAGGGATGATCAGGCAGGCAGACAGGCAGAGGCAGTTAGGGGCGATCAGGCAGGCAGGAAGAGAGGTTGGGGGCAATTAGGCAGGCAGGCAGAGGGGTTAGGGGTGATCAGGCAGGCAGGCATGTGAGCGGTTAGGAGCCTGCAGTCCCAGATTGTGAGGGGGATGTCCGACAGCAGTCGGACATCCCCCAAGGGGTCCCTGATTGGAGAGAGTGCAGGCTGGGCTGAGGGGAACCCTCCGACCCCCATGTGCACAAATTTTGTGCACTGGGCCACTAGTATAACAATAATAGCACAGAAAAGGATAGAAGGGAATAGAGCTACATAGGAGTTACATTTCTACTATCTCATTGGAATTAAATTAGAACAAATCTGAAGTAGATTTGGTAAGTTAAAGTGTATGTGATAAGCCCTGGAGCAAGCACTAAGAAAATTGCTTGAAAAAATTATTTAAAGAATTAAAATGTTCCCCTAGAAAGTATTCACTTAATGAGAAAGGACACAGTAGAGGAGAAATAGAGAAACAAAAAAAGACCAAAAGGCCAGAGACATATAAAAATAAAGAGTAAAATAGCAGACATAAATCCAATTATATCAATAACTATATTAAATGTGAATGAGTTAAACAATATAATCATAATGCTGAGATTGCCAGCATTGATAAATAAACACGACCCAGATTTATGCTGTCTACAGCAAAAACACTTTAGTTTCAAAGATATGTATATATATATATAT